>NC_057794.1:521357947-521462168 GCF_018294505.1 Triticum aestivum
CACGTCAGTCCGAACGTTATGGATGGGTGATCCTCAAAAAAAAAAAAAACGTTATGGATGAGTGTGCCTGTTTTTTTAATCATGTTAGAGGGAAACAAAAAAGATAACCACGCAATGCGGAGTTTCCTGGCACCCTTGCATTTGATTGTTGCGGATTGAAGTTGTTGGAGGGTGTGTAAGATGGTCAAGAAATGTGGCTATATTAATCAGAGTGCGCACATGGCGAACTAACTGATATGAATGCTAGGATTTAGTTGGTCTGTTGGATGTACTTAAAACACCATATTGAGGACATGTATATTTTTCCAGGTCTTGATTTCTTTGACGTTTCATCATTGATGTCACACAATTATGATGTTTGCTGCTTTTTATTGATTAGTGATAGCACAAAATGATATCTATAGAAGATAAAGACATGGAAACGGCATACCCCCTTTCTTTCCTGTTCTCTTCGAATATCAAAATACTGTTGTTTTGCTTTTGTAACAGCTATCAAGATGCAGCAGAGAAAGATGTCAAGAGATATGAACGTTCATTCAAAAAGCTTTCTCCTGCCCACAAGGTTTAGTTTTCATAGGGTCACCCCACATTCACCTTTTTTATTTATCCAGGTTATATAATGCTATATGCTCTCTGATGTCTTTCTCTGTTCAGGAACTTCTGTTTCACCTTGGTCTTAAGTACCAACGATTGAGATGGTAAGTAATATTTTGTGCTTAATGCTGAACCACCTATCTGTCAAGCTGTACATCATCTGAAATAGTGGTTTGTTAACTGTAATTTATTCATTTAGTCTATATGGAATCACCAAACCTCACTTTTTCAGATCTTTGATATGACTCTGGGTAATTGATTCATTTTATCCATATTTATCTGAGATTTAATGATGATGCTCTATGTTCAAGCCATCGGCTTATTATGAAGAAAAAACTACCTATACCCTTTTCAAATTAAGTTTGGCCATGCTTGTTCAATATCTGTCCTTTGTTTTGGCACTTGTGCATTATAGATATGTTTAAAATATGTGCTATAAATCAGTATCAGATGAATGACATGTAAGACAGGGACGGAGCTAGAAAATTTATACTAGGTGGTTGGTTGGGGGAGGAGTTAAACAAAGAACCTCACATGTGAGGTATTGCCAGGGCAATACATTAGAAATCGGGGGTAAACATTTTTTTTACCATGGGGGTAACTATGCCCCCCTGCTCCATCCATGTGTAGCACTATCTGTACAGAAGCCTTTGTGCGTATAGCGTACTGTTCAGTACTGATTGATTCAACATTTTGACTACTGTTATTTGATGCATAATTACTTGCAGGTGTATATCCATGAATACATCTTTTATCATGAATATGCTTGAGGTATGGTCTTTTTGAGACTGTTTGATGAAAACTGCAATGCACGTGATGGTATTCTTAAAAAAGAAAGAACTGCAGGCATTTGAACCTCCTTTCGACATGAGTCAGTGTGTAGATGGTGATTGTCATGATTGTGCAGAGCACATGCACGGGCATAGTCATGCTGATACCATAAATAATTCCGAATTGCTTGCTCAGCATTGTTGCCCAGAGGAAGGTGCAAATACTAGAGAAACTGAGAACAAGAAGGTAATTTCTCAGTCTGAATCAGTTTATTTCTTAAAACATTAAACATGATAATGAGTGTTTTCACTTAGAAGTCTGTTACTCTGTTATCATATTTTTTTGATTACAGCATTGGTGATATGTTGCTGAATTCCCCTTTATGTTGCATGTATAGTTTGACTGATTTATATTAAACAGGATGAGGAAGTCCACATGGTGGGTTCCTCCCAGCCTGCTGCCTGCAATTTGGGGATATCCCAAGGTGAAGATAAATCATGTAATGATGGTAAAGATGCGAGTGCAGCTGCTAACTGTCAAGATACAGATTGCTTTGCATCTTCTACTGATGAAAATGTAAGCTCATGTTGCAAGATCCGTTTTTATTCCAAATAATTCACATATGCATAATTCAAAATTCTTATCAGACAAGATTTTGAAATGTCTAAATGACTAGTGCACAAACATGGCATGCTTGTTATGTTCTCTTTGAGAACTTGTAACATATCTCTGGCGACATCAGTCAATATATTACCACTACCATTACTTAATAACCCTGATAATTCTGAACTTGTGATTGTGATATGTGCTGAATTTAGGACTAGATTCAAATGTACTTTATAAAGACTCTTCTGTAAATAGGGCATGTGATGAATAGATTTATCCCCAAGTTATTTCAGGAGGCTGTATTGCAAAAATATGCCTGGCAAAGAGTAAACCAGGTAATGTACTGGTACTCTTTCTTCCAGGTACCAATCCTTGTGGGTTTTGTTGCATAGTCACTTTCTTGGAAAAGTTTGACATTTTTTAAAGAGCTCCATAGTGTTAGAAAATACAAATAGGACATTCACCTGTGTTTTTGGATTTCTACATAAAAGTGGGTCATATGGCGTTTATTTGTGCCTTCAAGGGATTTATTCAAAAGTTCAAAGATTCACTGGGTGAATTTTGAACCAGTTTAAGCCAAACTGGAACCTGGCAACATGCAGTTCCTTTTTCTCGAATACGCAGGAAAGCTGCACAGCATTGCACTAATAACAAATGTACCTAGAGTACAAACACACCCACATACTCCACTAAAACAGCTATAAACAGAGCGCCACAAGCAAGAAAAAGCACGACCAACACTCAACCATGGCCAAACTACGACTCTCCCATGGTCAGCCTGGCCAAGCCTTTTGCCCCAGCCATGCACCAATGCTGCTCCTCCTCTTTAATAGCCAGCAGCACCTTCTGGACATTAGGTGAACTCCCATTGAGGGCACAATCATTTCGATGCTTCCAAATCATCCAAGCACAAAGGGTGATCAAGGAGTTCAACCCAGCCTGCATAGAAACTGGCACCATAGAGATGGTTCAGTACCACAAGCAAAAGAAATGTACAGAAGGTGATTTGGAGTGCCAGGTCAGGTAACCTGGCCAGAGTGATTGAGCCGTCCGTGCCATGCCATAGCCTCCCCACCAAAATTTAAGGATTGGACATAGGAAACTCCCATCAGATAAAGTTAAAATTGGAAATGGTTCAGCTTTTCTAATTTGCAGAACCAGTCGATGCTTCAGCTAACAGCGAACTATTCATAAAGTTTAGGACAGGATATCACAAAGCATCTCACGAACACCTTTCAGTTTATCAAGAACTGAGTCCTGTTCTATAATATAATCATTTGTGCCTTCTATTTGAAGATAATAATGTGTTTAAATAACTGTTGATTATAACAAATCTGTTTTCTTCATTTCAGATAACTCCAGGGCACCGCAGGGCTCCATCTTTGCCACTGGATGTTCCTCCAGTTGATGTTGACAAAGTAATTGTTGTTATCATTTGATACATTCTCCTTTTGCCTGCATTTGATACATTCTCCTTTTCTTGGCGTTGACAAAGTAATTGTTCTTCTCAGAATTCTATCTGCTTTGATTCATCTAGCATTCACTTTTTTAACTATTTATGTAGGTAAGATGTATCATAAGAAATATTGTGAGAGATTGGGCCCAGGAGGTAATTTTCTGTTCAACTGTAGATTGTTTTAGAATGTGCTTGATGTAGACCTTCTATTTTTCTGCACTGTTCTAATGTTGATCTTTTTACCTTTAATTGTTTTTGTCCCAGGGTCAAATTGAACGTGATGAGTGCTATAAACCAATTCTTGAGGAACTTAATCGTCTTTTTCCTGACCGAAGCAGGTAAACATGCATTGTCTCTTATTGTTTCAGTAATGAAGAGCTACTGTACATTTTCAAATCATTTGCTAAGATTAAGAATTGATCTTGATTTAAGAGTGGATACTGGCAATAGTTTTTTGTCGTTGTGGGATAGACGGATAGTTGGTTGATAGGAATATCTAACAGTGTCATCTCCTTTGTGTTTGTGTTCACTAGTCTGCTTGCATGGCGGGTGGGGCTGGGGATTATTATAGTGAAAACTGGCAAATCGTTTCAGATAGTATTGTTTTCTCAGTAATGATGGAAACGTGTTTTGAAGCTGCTCAGCGCTCCCAGAACCTGTGAGGCTGAGCCTTCCTATTTTTCTATTTGTTCAATGAATCATGCAGAAGGAACAAATTGACAATGTTCTTGCAGATTCGTGTTTTGTCTTTGTACTCTTGTATCTTTGATTACAGGCGCACTGGTACTACTATTTATTAGCACATTTTCTTCAGGCTTTTGCTATATTAGTCTATTATCTTGGGTCAGAAGCACGTGATAAATGCCACCAAAACCTAAGACTGCGGAGCAAATTACTGTTCTTTTAGACGCTATTGATGGTGGATCCAAGCATTTCCATTGACATCACAAACAAACAGAAGTTTTTTTCCTTCCAGATTTACTTCTAGTTTCCAGCACTGATCTGTGTATGTTCTGAAAATCACAGGCCACCTTCATGTTTAGTCCCTGGTGCTGGGCTTGGGAGATTGGCTCTGGAGATCTCTTCTCTGGGTACTGTATGGTGATGTTCAGTTGAAGATTAGCCAATACAATATATTTCTTGAATTCTGTATTGTATTCCCTTGAACAGGTTTTGTAAGCCAGGGAAATGAGTTCTCATATTACATGATGATCTGTTCAAGTTTCATTCTAAACCAGTATGCCAATCTATTAACTCTGTGCTACAGATATTATAAGCAATCGGCATCTTTATCAAACTGTGTTCATAATGCTAATAATACCACATATTTCTATCAGCACCCAAGAGGCCAATGAATGGACCATTTATCCTTGGATACACAACAATTGCAATTCTCTTTCAGACAAAGATCAACTTCGGGCTGTTTCATTTCCTGATATTCATCCCTCAAGGTATTGAGTACACCATGTTTAACTTCTTTATTTTCAGTGTCAGCACCTCTACAAAAATAATGTTTTCCCATGCATCATTCTTTGTACATTTGGTGCAAAGCTGTACATTTGGGATATATGTATTATTGAGTGCATTTAGATTATAGTATTTCCATGGGCCCAAGTACAGTTATGCTGACTACATTTGTAGGTAAATTGTGTTGTAGGATTCTGTATGAAATACAAATCAGGTTATGGAATATTTGAGAAGATCAAAGTGCATTATGGGTCCTCAAACTATTTCTGGGGTGTCATATAGGTCCTGGACCTTGAAAATCGTCACCTGGGTCCATGGAAATAGTTTTGAGGGCCCAACTTTTTTATCCACACAATTTTGACTTTTGGATGTTAATTTTTTTTTTGGCATTAAAAATTGTGTCGTTGCATAGTTACATTTGACTTCCTAATCTAAATTTTGTTTCATTTGAGTTTGAGTTTACTGATAGAGCTCGTTTCAGTCTGCTGGCATTATTTATACTGTAGGCAAAAGCTGAAATTTTATTTCTATTGAGTGTGGACTTTGATTTCTTGCGGATACACTGATTGTCATATGTTTGTATGTTTCACGTTGGTATATTTAGCTCACTTGTATTTGGGTCCTCTTTTCTATTAACAGTGCTGGGATAACCGAAGGATTTTCGATGTGTGCTGGAGATTTTGTAGAGGTCTACAATGAGGAAAGCCAAGAATGTAAGATCACTTGCTCTCTTACGATTGGGGCTTTTAGTAAACTAAGCAGGGGTCAAACAAACAAGAACAACAACAAAGCCTTTCAATCCCAAACAAGTGGGGGTAGGCTAGAGCTGAAACCCATCTCACACGATGTTGGATAAGCTTCTCTTCAATTGGTGCTACCCCAACTCTATCACGTATATCATCAATCCGGACCCGATCCTTTCTTGTGTGGCCACATATTCATGTCAGCATGCACATCTCTGCTACACCTAACTGTTGGACATGACACCTTTTAGTTGGACAGGGGTCAAAATGATTTATGATTTGAAGAGTGTTCTGGGGCCCTTTGGCTTGTGGTGCACATATTTGCCACATGAACTATTGGTTATTATGTTAAAGGAATACTGAACGTTCTTCTCACGGACCAGGAAAGCTTCTAGTTTTAGGTGCATTAATGATGAAAAAATTGACCCTTACACGACTTTCTCAACTAAAGAGTTATATGTTGTTTCAGAATCAGCTTAACTGTGCTTTTGCTTGCTACAATCCTCCATTAAAGAGGCATGTAACTGCAGGAAACTGAAATAAGGTGGTTGGATTGTTAGACGCAGTGTGGTTAAATAATTATTGACACATGGATACTCCTGTAATGGGGTCAGTCCATCACTCCATCTTGTCTAAGCATATAAACGTGTTAATAATTGCAAGCTGCATCTTGTTTGTATCCTAAAAGGAGAGAAAGTTTGAGCTGATTTTGTTTGTCAGATTGTCGGAATTTGAAATCACAAGGAAAAGCATGATTTATTCTGTTGGGTTAAACAGCCAGATCATAATCTGCGGTGTTGTTGCATCATGTACATATGAAGTACAAAGCATGCTTTCGCGGGAAACATATTCAGTATTTTTTGTTCTGCTACTTTGTTTGGTTTTGTTTCAGGGCTGCATATAATACATAAATTGCGTTAGGAGTAATGCCTTTGTTAACTTTCAAAAGAAAAATCTCAACAGTTTTGTACTAATGTAGTGGGTGCCTGAGTGGTTGCAAAACAAGCCTGTAATTTAATCTGCTTTGCGTTTGTCGGTATTAACTTGGAGAGGACTAAAGCACACCCCTTCTGTAACCATGTAGGCTACTGATGCATTATTACTTTTCTCATGGATGACAACAAGTTGAAGTCCTCTTGGAGTTCAATGTTCTTGCATTTCTCTGTTTACTGCTTGCATTATTACTTTTCTCATTTTGTATAGTCCGTACTTGCGTAATGGATAAATGCTGTTTTGACACTCTTACAATTCTTATCTGCTCTTCCAGCTGCATGGGATGCTGTTGTAACTTGCTTCTTCCTCGATACGGCACACAATATTGTTGAATATATTGAGATAATATCAAAAATTCTCAAAGATGGTGGAGTGAGTTCACTTGCTCTAAGATTTTAATTAGGATATATGTTCTTCATGAGAACCAGTAGTGCACATGTTATTTTGTGAGCTGATTGGTAGGAAGTCATTATTTAGTATAAGTTGTTTCTCCACTCTCCAATGCTATTATACCTGCTCTTTCTGTATTTACTATAATCAATAAGTAACTGCGGCAATTTGAATCAACAGGTCTGGGTAAACATGGGTCCGCTTCTTTATCACTTTGCTGATGCCTATGGACCAGATGATGTAATTACTCTTTTCTTGACCCCCATTATTTATACTAATTGAAGGTGGCATTATCAGTTGACATAATTTGTCTCCTTGAACTCAGGATATGTCTATCGAACTAAGTTTGGAAGACGTGAAAAGGGTAGCTTACCATTATGGATTTGTGATGGAGGTGAGGGTTTATGCACTATAAATTGACTATCGCTGTTTCCACAGATTTTATTAACATGCAATTTTGCAGGTGGAGAAAATGATAGATACCACTTACACAGCAAATATGGTATCGATGATGCAGGTAAACTACTAACAGTTGACTGAATTATGTGACGTATAACATTGAATTCAATCTATGTACGACAACCGGTCTTATCTCAGCATCTGGTTTGAGTCGCAGAATCGATACCGCGCGGCATTTTGGACGATGAGGAAGGATGCGTCTCGGTCGAAAGCTAAAAAGCGGCAGTGAGGCGAAGATCCCCCGTTTGGTGTGAAATTCGCGTCAAAGTTGTTAGAAATTTAGAAAAGAGTGATTTGGGTCGGTCCCATTGGTGATGTTTATCCTGGGACAAACGAGGATGATGTGTTTGGTGCCGCCATTGTCGCACCATGATATACTAGTGTTGATACTTGGACCTCAGAGCGAAACTGTGCTGTGAATCCTGTGATATAATTTGCTTGGCGTCACTTCACTTCTAGCAAACGGCGACGTGATGTGCCTCGAAAGAAGGTTGACCATTACTTGGTGTGGGGGTGACGTGCAGCCGATAGTCTATCTGGAAACAACGAGGAATCCAAAAGAATTTAGCACTCCCTCCATTACATAATGTATCGCATATAGATTTCTTAAAAAGTTAAAATTTACAAACTTTGACCAAGTTTGTAGAGAAAAACATATAGATCTAGAATATGAAATACATATCCTAGGGTACATCACAAGACATACTTTCATGTTGTCTCTAGAATACGAAATACATATCCTAGGGTACATCACAAGTCACACTATGCATCTGATGAAGATGTGCAATGCTGTGAGGCGTCCGATAGAATGAGAATAGGTGGGCTGTCTAATTTGGCGCTTTGTTCAGCTGGGTTCTGGTCCCCTAATTAGCTTTTGCTGTGCTTGCAGTTAGACTTGCGGTGGTATCCTGCCCCCTGCTGGCTTTTGGTGTAATAGGCTGTAGTAGTATTGAGATTGTTGAATTTGCCCCCGCAAAAAAAGAAGATGATTGTTGAATTTGATGCTGTCCAGGTTTTTGCCTCATGGCATTCGTTTCGACGGCAGGCAAATGAAGTGGGTTTCCTGGCAGTGCTTGAGCTCGCATTACCTCTTTCCCTACCCCTAATTGTTTCTAGAAGTATTGTATTTACGTTCATTTGCGATGTAAAGGAGTTATAGGCCGGTTCGAAAAAAAAATCACAAGTCATACTTTTATGTTGTCTATATTTGATATTGTAAATATAAATAGGTTTCTGTTGATCAAAGATTGTTAAGTTTAACTATCAAAAAATCTATATATTATAAAATGGAGTGGTAGTAAACATACTTTGTTGGCTACCTTTAAGACCCAAGCCAAACATGTTGGGTACTATAAAAAACAAAAAACGCCGTTGCCAGGTTTTTTGGTGTAATAGGCTGTAGTAGTATTGAGATTGTTGAATTTGCCCCCGCAAAAAAAGAAGATGATTGTTGAATTTGATGCTGTCCAGGTTTTTGCCTCATGGCATTCGTTTCGACGGCAGGCAAATGAAGTGGGTTTCCTGGCAGTGCTTGAGCTCGCATTACCTCTTTCCCTACCCCTAATTGTTTCTAGAAGTATTGTATTTACGTTCATTTGCGATGTAAAGGAGTTATAGGCCGGTTCGAAAAAAAAATCACAAGTCATACTTTTATGTTGTCTATATTTGATATTGTAAATATAAATAGGTTTCTGTTGATCAAAGATTGTTAAGTTTAACTATCAAAAAATCTATATATTATAAAATGGAGTGGTAGTAAACATACTTTGTTGGCTACCTTTAAGACCCAAGCCAAACATGTTGGGTACTATAAAAAACAAAAAACGCCGTTGCCAGGGATCGAACCCGGGTCACCCGCGTGACAGGCGGGAATACTTACCACCATACTACAACGACTTGCTTGTGCTTGCATCGAACTGAAGCTAACTTGACTGTTATAAACTAGCTCCCTCAGGCCCCACCAAGCAGCTAAGCACGCTGGCTCTGTTCTTGCCTTCACTAGTAGATTCCGCCACAGACAAAGTCCCCCTTGTTTTCTAGCAGCACCGTGCTCCACGTGATCTGTGCCTTCTCCTTCATGAATTCCCCCATCATCAGAGAAATCTTTCTCGTCCGCACGCCGGGGACCAGTACACCACCACCGTAATAACCCTTTTTTTTTCAGATTCCGCAATATAACCCTACTCATGAACGCCAGGGACCGAGCACCCTGAGTTGTGGGAGCTATGGACGTCCATGCAACCGAATTTTTTCTCTTGCAAAAATGATCCAAATCTATTATCAAAGTTCATCGAAAGTATAAAGTATCTCAAACATAATAAAAAAAATTATATTAAGAGCCTGTTCGGCAGCTCTCCGGCTCCGCAGCTCCGCTCCTGAAGCGGCCGGAGCGGAGCGGCCTACGGTGTATTTTCTGGGAGTTGCGAAAGTGGTGCTCCGTCGGCTCCCGTATTCTACGGAGTTGGACAATTCCCGAACAGGGCCTAAGATTCCAAGACCACCGAATAATCACTACCGCCGTCAGAATGAGCCGTCGACACGCGGTTGTCGCCACTCCCCCAGTGGCAGAGCCACGTTGAGAGGAGTGTGGTCGATTGACCACACAGGTTTTTGGAAAATCCTTTGTACACAAGTAGAAATCATGTATGTTTTTTATAAAATTAGTGAAAACACATGTATTTGACATCACAGATTTGAAATGACATCACAGACTTCTGATCCCGGCACCGCCACTGCGCTACCCTATCGGAGCTAGCTTGACCTTGTCGATTATATAGCCGGAAAGTCTTCGTGCATGTGCCCCTAAGGACTAGCACTCTGGAGCCGCAATTTTCATCGTTGAACCTTGAATAGATTTGAAGCACCTGACACCAAATCTCGCCACTTGACAATAAACCATAACCTCACCGCCCCAAGGAGACGACACGAATCTACGTCGGAGCTTCATCGATAATGTCCAGATGGACGAACTCGAGGAGGATCTGAGCACGGAAAACAAACTCCAGATAGAAGCGCCACACCTGCAAGGACTAAAACCCTAGCCTAAACTACTAACCGGGGCGGAAGCACTGGGATCCCCCCACCCCACCCACTGGTCACTGGAGCGGCATGCAGAGGGGAGGCAAATACACAGGCTCATGGCGACTTCATGGCGGCTTCACATCAAGGCTCTTCCAGTACTCATGGCCGGTCTTGGCCATTGTGACGGTGATAGACGAAGGAGAATTGGAGGAAGTGGCAGTGCGCCGGTGACTTGGATGGAGGGAGATGGGGCATGGAGGGGTCAGGTTTTGTGGCGTCACCATCCGGCTATAAATAACAGGTGCCCAGGCAGGCGGAGCAGTGGCTCGAATGTGGGTGCCCTAAGTTGGCTTCTCGTTCACCTCGCGCTATGAATGCCGGGAAGGCGGACTGCCGATTAACCGGCTTGAATGCAGTAGGAAGTGGTCTCATCGTCCCGTTTGGTCACGTCCACTATGAACCGACATGAAGAATGTAGCGCGGAGAGCAAGCGAACATGGCGGGAGAGGCGGAGCAACGGCTTTAATGGGGGACTCTTGGAGTTGGCGTCTTATTCGTCGCACCGGTATGAATGTCGGGTAGGCAGATGGTCGGTTAACGGGCTGAATGTAGTCGAAAGCCATCACGTCATGTCATGTCCGATTTGAACCAACATGAATGTGTCACGGAGGTGAGCGGATGCGATGGCAGAGGGTTATTGGATGGGTCCGCATTGCCAGATGAATGCGGGGCGGAGGTGAGCGGATGCAGTAGGAGAGGGTTTTTGGGTGGGTCCTCATTGCCAGATGCATACATGATGGACGTATGGACGCCCGCAAACCGCCCGCAATTTGGTTTTGGTTTGTGAGATTTTGGACATCTGAATTGGTGCGGACAATTTTGGTAACCACCGTTGGACAGCTAAAAATGCTCGGACTGATCTCGATTCGAATATTTAGGGGCAATTTGATGGTCCATATTGGAGTTTCCCTAATCACTAGTGTTGTTGCCTTTGGCCGGTGGGCCATTCTTTTCTTCCTTTTCCCCTTCTATTCTGTGTAAACAACTGAAAACACTCAATAACTCATGGACAAGCGTCTAAGCAATGGCATGAGAAGTTCAACACTACTCTGACATCTGTTGGCTTTGTTGTTAACGGAGTTGGCAAATGTGTATACTATCGCTATGGTGGGGGCAAAGGAGTTATATTGTGTTTGTATGTTGATGACATACTAATATTTGGGACCCACCTCAAAGTCATTGAGGAGGTCAAGGCCTTTCTATGTAATAACTTTGAGATGAAAGACCTGGGCATGTCTGATGTTATCTTGAACATCAAGCTACTGAGAAATACTGAGGGTGGAATTACACTTTTGCAATCCCACTATGTTGAGAAGATTTTGAGCCGTTTTGGATATTCGGACTGCAAACCTTCTACAACACCATATGATCCTAGCGTCCGGATTCGAAACCTCGAAGGCACGGCTGTAGATCAATTGAGATATTCTCAAGTGGTTGGTTCACTAATGTACCTAGCTTGTGCTACTTGTCATGACATCTCATTTGGTGTGTGCAAACTGAGCCAGTTTGTTTCCAATCTAGGAGATGTGCATTGGCATGCTGTTGAGCGAGTGATGCGTTACTTGCAAGGTAATGCAAACTATGGTATTCACTATTCTGGGTACCTAACGGTACTTGAAGGGTATTGTGATTCTAATTGGATATCTGATGCTGATGAGATGAAAGCCACAAGTGGATATATCTTTACACTTGGTGGTGGTGCTGTTTCCTGAAAGTCTTGCAAGCAGACGATCTTAACCAGATCGACTATGGAAGCAGAACTCACAACATTAGACACATCATGCGTCGAAGCAGAATGGCTTCAAGTGAAGGAAATATGCCCTAGAGGCAATAATAAATTTATTATTTATTTCCTTATTTAATGATAAATGTTTATTATTCATGCTAGAATTGTATTAACCGGAAACTTGATACATGTGTGAATACATAGACAAACAGAATGTCACTAGTATGCCTCTACTTGACAAGCTTGTTGAAGCAAAGATGGTTAAGTTTCCTAGCCATAGACATGCGTTGTCATTTGATTAACGGGATCACATCATTAGAGAATGATGTGATTGACTTGACCCATTCCGTTAGCTTAGCACTTGATCGTTTAGTATGTTGCTATTGCTTTCTTCATGACTTATACATGTTCCTATGACTATGAGATTGTGCAACTCCCGTTTACTGGAGGAACGCTTTGTGTGCTACCAAACGCCACAACGTAACTGGGTGATTATAAAGGTGCTCTATGATAACCCACAAGTATAGGGGATCGCAACAGTTTTCGAGGGTAGAGTATTCAACCCAAATTTATTGATTCGACACAAGGGGGGCCAAAGAATACTCTCAAGTATTAGCAGCTGATTTGTCAATTCAACCACACCTGGAAACTTAGTATCTGCAGCAAAGTGTTTAGTAGCAAAGTAATATGATAGTAGTGGTAACGGTAGCAAAAGGTAACAGTAGCAAAAGTAATGTTTTTGTTTTTTTGTAGTGATGATAGCAATAGCAACGGGAAAGTAAATAAGCGAAGAAAAATATATGGAAAGCTCATAGGCAATGGATCGGTGATGGAGAATTATGCCGGATGCGGTTCATCATGTAATAGTCATAACCTAGGGTGACACAGAACTAGCTCCAGTTCATTGATATAATGTAGGCATGTATTCCGAATATAGTCATACGTGCTTATGGAAAAGAACTTGCATGACATCTTTTGTCCTACCCTCCCGTGGCAGCGAGGTCCTAATGGAAACTAAGGGATATTAAGGCCTCCGTTTAATAGAGTACCGGAACAAAGCATTAGCACATAGTGAATACATGAACTCCTCAAACTATGGTCATCACCGGTAAGTATCCCGATTATTGTCACTTCGGGGTTAGCGGATCATAACACATAATAGGTGACTATAGAATTGCAAGATAGGATCAAGAACACTCATATATTGATGAAAACATAATAGGTTCAGATATGAAATCATGGCACTCGGGCCCTAGTGACAAGCATTAAGCATAGCAAAGTCATAGCAACATCAATCTCAGAATATAGTGGATACTAGGGATCAAACCCTAACAAAACTAACTCGATTACATGATAGATCCCATCCAACCCATCACCGTCCAACAAGCCTACGATGGAATTACTCACGCACGGCGGTGAGCATCATGAAATTGGTGATGGAGGATGGTTGATGATGACGATGGCGACGGATTCCCCTCCGCGGAGCCCCAAAAGGATTCCAGATATGCCCCCCGAGAGGTTTTAGGGCTTGGCGGCGGCTCCGTATCGTAAAACGTGATGAATTCTTCTCTCTGATTTTTTCTCCCCGAAACACAATATATGGAGTTGGAGTTGGAGTCGGAGAGGCACTAGGGGGCCCACGAGGTAGGGGGCGCGCCCTAGGGGGGCAGGCGCGCCCCCACCCTCGTGGACAGGTGGTGGGCCCCCTGGCCTTCATATTTTGCAGGTATTTTTTATATTTTCCAAAAAGTTGCTCCGTGAAGTTTCAGGTCATTCCGAGAACGTTTATTTCTGCACATAAATAACACCATGGTAATTCTGCTGAAAACAACGTCAGTCCGGATTAGTTCCATTCAAATCATGCAAGTTAGAGTCCAAAACAAGGGCAAAAGTGTTTGGAAAAGTAGATACGACGGAGATGTATCAACTCCCCTAAGCTTAAACCTTTGCTTGTCCTCAAGCAATTCAGTTGACAAACTGAAAGTGATAAAGAAAAACTTTCACAAACTCTGTTTGCTCTTGTTGTTGTAAACATGTAAAGTCAGCATTCAAGTTTTCAGCAAAGATTATAACTAACCACATTCGCAATAATGCTTAGGTCTCAAGTTTACTCATACCAATAGCATAATCAACCAGCGAGCAATAATAATAAATCTCGGATGACAACACTTTTTCAAGACAATCATAATATGATATAACAAGATGGTATCTCGCTAGCCCTTTCTGAGACCGCAAAACATAAATGCAGAGCACCTTTAAAGACCAAGGACTGATTCATGGTAAAAGAGATCCAGTCAGGTCATACTCAATGTAAACTAACAATAATGAATGCAAATGACAGCGGTGCTCTCCAACTGGTACTTTTTAATAAGAGGATGATGACTCAACATGAAAGTAAATAGATAGGCCCTTCGCAGAGAGAAGCAGGGATTTGTAGAGGTGACAGAGCTCGGTTTTGAAATAGAGGTGAATAACATTTTGAGTGGTATACTTTCATTGTCAACATAACAACCAAGAGATGGCAATATCTTCCATGCTAGACACATTATAGGCGGTTCCCAAATAGAATGGTAAAGTTTATACTCCCCCTTCCACCAACAAGCATCAATCCATGGCTTGCTCGAAACAACGAGTGCCTCCAACTAACAAGAGTCCCAGGGGGAGTTTTGTTTGCAATTATTTTGATTTAGTTTGCATAAAGCATGGGACTGGGCATCCCGGTGACCAGCCATTTATCTCATGAGTGAGGAGCGGAGTCCACTCCTCTTGAGAATAACCCGCCTAACATGGAAGATACAGACAATCCTAGTTGATACATGAGCTATTCGAGCATACAAAACAGGATATTTATTTGAAGGTTTAGAGTTTGGCACATACAAATTTATTTGTAACGGCAGGTAGATACCGTATATAGGTAGGTATAGTGGACTCATGTGGAATAACTTTGGGGTTTAGGGGATTGGTGTGACGACCGAATCGTTAAGCTACAGTAACCTCTACTAATGATGCCACATCACCATGATTAATGTGGTTAATCTCACGTTAGTTCAAAACCGATCCAAAATTCAAATTTAAAATAAAGTCGAACAATAAAGTTTTCAAACAATAAAACTAAAATCTTCTAGAGGGGAAAAATAATCCATAATAAATATTAGAGGAGAGACCACATTTTTATAATGTGTTTACATGTTCAAAACTAAATAAGATAGTGATTTAAACGTTTAATTAAAATGCCTTTTATTATTATGAAATGCTAGACTATTTTCTTTAGTGGTCAAACTTGTTATTACAGAGGTTTAAATTACAACACTATTTTTGGTGCCAATTGTATATTTTAGAAAACAAAAAAATTAAACAATAAAATAAAATAGAGAAGAAAATAAGTAAAACGGAAAACAAAAAAAACTAAAATAAAAGCATAGGCCACCCCCTCTCCCATGGGCCTCGGCCCACCAGGCCACCACCTAGGCCGGCCCATCCCCACTCCTCCCCTTAACTCCCCACTCCCACCGAACCCTAACCCGTACCCCCCACGATTCCCCTTTCCCCTCGTCACCCTCGCAGCGCCGCCTCCCGCGCACACACGACACACGCACACAGACGTGCAGGGGAGGGGCGCCCCTGTTCGGTCCCCTCCTCTCGACGCGCACGCGCCCAATGGCCGCCGCCTCCGCCCTGCAGCTCCTCCAACATCGCCGTACCGAGCCCCTCCGCCGGATCCCCCTCATCCCGACCCCTCCCCGCCGGCTCCTCCAACCTCGCGCCGCGCCCCTGCCTCAGTGGAAGGCCTTGACCTCCCCCGGCTTCACCGAGACCTCCACGAGCTCCGCTGTGAGCCTCTCCGACGACCCCCTCTCAACCTCGTTGTCGTAATCGCCGTTCGCGTCCTCCCGTTGCTGCGCCCGGTGCCCTGCTCCGTGCACGACCAGGCTGCGCCCGCGCCGGCCTCCGCCCCGCGCCTGCCGTGCTGCCCTGGAGCTCCGCGTGCCCGCTTGCCTCTGGACACGCTCACTGCGCCCAGCCCGCGACCTGGGTTCCCCCTGCCGTACCCGCGCACCCAACCCATCCCCTGGCCGCGTCCGCCTGGGCGTGGTGCACTGGCCGCATGCCCGTGCTGCCCCGGTCCGCCACCCTGCCTGCTCGTCCTCACACCGCACTGCTCCACCGACGCGCTCGAGACGCGCTGCCGCCCGCCGTTGCTCGCTACTGCTACCGCCGCTGCTCCCTGCCTGCGCCCTTTTCCTGCAGCGCCCGCCCCGCTCGTCCCGCCGGCACCGGCGCTGCCCTCCGCCGGCGCCACCCTCCGCCGGAGCCGCCCCGTTACCGGCCGACCCTTGCCCCCCCTGCGCCTGACCATGGTCGCCGGTGCATAGTGCCCGGCCAGGAGGCCGGTTGGCCACTGCCACCTGGGCCCTGCCAAAAAAAGAGAGGTTAAAAAAACAGAGGATATAAATAATAAATATTAAATTAATTAATTAGTTGATTAGTAATTTAATTATTTAAATTAATTAACTAAAACCTAATTAGTCTAAAACAAACTGTTAACTTAAGTCTACTAAACAATGACGGTGGGGTCCCACCCCTTGTTGACCAGTCAAAGTTTGACTAGTCAACTGGGACCCCGTGGACCCACATGTCATTCTATGGTGCACTTCTGTGTACACAGATCTAGGTCACCTAGCATTTTCCCATTTATTTTCGAATTACAAGTAAATCTAGAAAATTTGAAAATCATTTAAAACTTTGGAAAATCATATAAAATAATCCGTAACTCAGATGAAAAAACTTTGTACATGAAAGTTTCTCAGAACGTCGATACGAATCCAAATACGCAGCCCGTTCGTCCGCCACACATCCCTAGCATATCGAACACGCAACTTTCCCCCTCCGGTTCATTTGTCAAAAACGCAAAACACCGGGAATACTTTCCCGGATGTTTCCCCCCTTCACCGGTATCACCTCATACCGTGTTAGAACACGTCTAACTCTGCCTGTTGTCCTGTTATGCACTTGCTTGCTATGTATTTACTGTTTCTCCCCCCTCTTCACTTCGGTAGACCCCGTGACGATGCTGATGCCCCTGTGGTCGACTACGTCACCGACGTCCCTTCTTCTTGCCAAAGCAACCAGGCAAGCCCCCCCTTTGATCACCAGATATCGCCTACTCTTCTCTCTACTGCTTGCATTAGAGTAGTATAGCATGTTACTACTTTCCATTAATCCTATTCTGATGCATAGCCTGTCCTTGCTACTACTGTTGTTACCTTTACCTGCTATCCTACTGCTTAGTATAGGATGCTAGTGTTCCATCAGTGGCCCTACACTCTTGTCCGTCTGCCATGTTATACTACTGGGCCGTGATCACTTCAGGAGGTGATCACAGGCATATACTATATACTTTACAATGTTACATTACCTGTGGTACTATTCGGAGTTGGGGGCTGAAGGGGCAGGTGGCTCCATCCCGGTAGAGGTGGGCCTGGGTTCCTGATGGCCCCCAATTGTTACTTTGTGGCGGAGCGACAGGGCAGGTTGAGACCACCTAGGAGAGAGGTGGGCCTGGCCCTGGTCGGCGTTCACGGATACTTAACACGTTTAACGAGATCTTGGTATTTGATCTGAGTCTGGCCACTGGCCTATACGCACTAACCATCTACGCGGGGACAGTTATGGGCACTCGACGTCGTGGTATCAGCCGAAGCCTTCGTGACGTCAGCGACTGAGCGATGCGCGCTGGATTGGAACGTAAGCCTGCTCTTGTATTAAGGGGGCTAGTTCTGCTTCCGGCCGCCCACGCAACATGCAGGTGTGCAATGGGCGATTGGCCCAGACCCCTGCGCCATAGGATTTAGACCGGCGTGCTGACCTCTCTATTGTGCCTAGGTAGGGCTGCGGCGTGTTGATCTTCCGAGGCCGGGCATGACCCAGGAAAGTGAAGGAAATATGCCCTAGAGGCAATAATAAAGTTATTATTTATTTCCTTATATCATGATAAATGTTTATTATTCATGCTAGAATTGTATTAACTGGAAACATAATACATGTGTGAATACATAGACAAACTTAGTGTCACTAGTATGCCTCTACTTGACTAGCTCGTTAATCAAAGATGGTTATGTTTCCTAACCATGAACAAAGTGTTGTTATTTGATTAACGAGGTCACATCATTAGTTGAATGATATGATTGACATGACCCATTCCATTAGCTTAGCACCCGATCGTTTAGTATGTTGCTGTTCCTTTCTTCATGACATATACATGTTCCGATGACTATGAGATTATGCAACTCCCGTTTGCCGGAGGAACACTTTGGGTGCTACCAAACGTCACAACGTAACTGGGTGATTATAAAGGAGCATTACAGGTGCCTCCGAAGGTAGATGTTGGGTTGGCGTATTTCGAGATTAGGATTTGTCACTCCGATTGTCGGAGAGGTATCTCTGGGCCCTCTCGGTAATGCACATCACTTAAGCCTTGCAAGCATTGCAACTAAATGAGTTAGTTGCGGGATGATGTATTACAGAACGAGTAAAGAGACTTGCCGGTAACGAGATTGAACTAGGTATAGGAATACCGACGATCGAATCTCGGGCAAGTAACATACCGATGACAAAGGGAACAACGTATGTTGTTATGCCGTCTGACAGATAAAGATCTTCGTAGAATATGTAGGAGCCAATATGGGCATCCAGGTCCCGCTATTGCTTATTGACCGGAGACGTGTCTCGGTCATGTCTACATTGTTCTCGAACCCGTAGGGTCCGCACGCTTAAGGTTTCGATGACAGTTATATTATGAGTTTATGAGTTTTGATGTACCGAAGGAGTTCGGAGTCCCGGATGAGATCAGGGACATGATGAGGAGTCTCGAAATGGTCGAGACGTAAAGATTGATATATTGGAAGCCTATGTTTGGATATCGGAAGTGTTCCGGGTGAAATCGGGATTTTACCGAAGTACCGGGAGGTTACCGGACCCCCCCGGGAGCTATATGGGCCTTAGTGGGCTTTAGTGGAAAGGAGAAAGGGGCAGCCCAAGGTGGTTGTGCGCCTACCCCCTTCCCCTAGTCCTATTAGGACTAGGAGAGGTGGCCGGCCCCCTCTCTCTCTTTCCCCCCTCAAGGAATCCTATTCCAACTAGGATTGGGGGGGGGGGAATCCTACTCCCAGAGGGAGTAGGACTCTCCTGGCGCGCCTCCTGTGGCCGGCCAGCCTCCCCCCTCTAGTCCTTTATATACTGACGTAGAGGCACCCTAGAACACACAAGTTGATCCATGTGATCTATTCCTTAGCCGTGTGCGGTGCCCCCAGCCACCATATTCCTCGATAATACTGTAGCGGAGTTTAGGCGAAGCCCTGCTGCTGTAGTGCATCAAGATCATCACCACGCCGTCGTGCTGACGGAACTCTTCCCCGACACTTTGCTGGATCGGAGTCCGGGGATCGTCATCGAGCTGAACGTGTGCTCGAACTCGGAGGTGCCGTAGTTTCGGTACTTGATCGGTTGGATCGTGAAGACGTACGACTACTTCCTCTACGTTGCGTCAACGCTTCCGCAGTCGGTCTGCGTGGGTACGTAGACAACACTCTCCCCCTCGTTGCTATGCATCACATGATCTTGCGTGTGCGTAGGAATTTTTTTGAAATTACTACGCATGCCAACAGTGGCATCCGAGCCTAGGTTATTTATGTGATGTTATATGCACGAGTAGAACACAAGTGAGTTGTGGGTGATATAAGTCATACTGCCTACCAGCATGTCATACTTTGGTTCGGCGGCATTGTTGGACGAGACGACCCGGACCAACATTACGCATACGCTTACGCGAGACCGGTTCCCCCGACGTGCTTTGCACATAGGTGGCTTGCGGGCGACTGTCTCTCCAACTTTAGTTGAACCAAGTATGGCTACGCCCGGTCCTTGCGAAGGTTAAAACGGAGTCTATTTGACAAACTATCGTTGTGGTTTTGATGCGTAGGTGAGATTGGTTCTTGCTTAAGCCCGTAGCAGCCACGTAAAACTTGCAACAACAAAGTAGAGGACGTCTAACTTGTTTTTGCAGGGCATGTTGGGATGTGATATGGTCAAGACATGATGCTGAATTTTATTGTATGAGATGATCATGTTTTGTAACCGAGTTATCGGCAACTGGCAGGAGCCATATGGTTGTCGTTTTATTGTATGCAATGCAATCGCGATGTAATGCTTTACTTTATTACTAAACGGTAGTGATAGTCGTGGAAGCATAAGATTGGCGAGACGACAACGATGCTACGATGGAGATCAAGGTGTCGCGCCGGTGACGATGGTGATCACGACGGTGCTTCGGAGATGGAGATCACAAGCACAAGATGATGATGGCCATATCATATCACTTATATTGATTGCATGTGATGTTTATCCTTTTATGCATCTTATCTTGCTTTGATTGACGGTAGCATTATAAGATGATCTCTCACTAAATTATCAAGAAGTGTTCTCCCTGAGTATGCACCGTTGCGAAAGTTCTTCGTGCTGAGACACCACGTGATGATCGGGTGTGATAGGTTCTACGTTCAAATACAACGGGTGCAAAATAGTTGCACACGCGGAATACTTAGGTTATACTTGACGAGCCAAGCATATACAGATATGGCCTCGGAACACGGAGACCGAAAGGTCGAGCGTGAATCATATAGTAGATATGATCAACATAACGATGTTCACCAATGAAACTACTCCATCTCACGTGATGATCGGACATGGTTTAAGTTGATTTGGATCACGTGATCACTTAGAGGATTAGAGGGATGTCTATCTAAGTGGGAGTTCTTAAGTAATATGATTAATTGAACTTAAATTTATCATGAACTTAGTACCTGATAGTATCTTGCTTGTTTATGTAGATTGTAGATAGATGGCTCGTGCTATTGTTCCGTTGAATTTTAATGCGTTCCTTGAGAAAGCAAAGTTGAAAGATGATGGTAGCAATTACACGGACTGGGTCCGTAACTTGAGGATTATCCTCATTGCTGCACAGAAGAATTATGTCCTGGAAGCACCGCTGGGTGCCAGGCCTGCTGCAGGAGCAACGCCGGATGTTATGAACGTCTGGCAGAGCAAAGCTGATGACTACTCGATAGTTCAGTGTGCCATGCTTTATGGCTTAGAATCGGGACTTCAACGACGTTTTGAACGTCATGGAGCATATGAGATGTTCCAGGAGTTGAAGTTGATATTTCAAGCAAATGCCCGGTTTGAGAGATATGAAGTCTCCAATAAGTTCTATAGCTGCAAGATGGAGGAGAACAGTTCTGTCAATGAGCATATACTCAAAATGTCTGGGTATAATAATCACTTGATTCAATTGGGAGTTAATCTTCCAGATGATTGCGTCATTGACAGAATTCTCCAATCACTGCCACCAAGCTACAAGAGCTTCGTGATGAACTATAATATGCAAGGGATGAACAAGACTATTCTCGAGCTCTTCGCAATGCTGAAAGCTGCGGAGGTAGAAATCAAGAAGGAGCATCAAGTGTTGATGGTCAACAAGACCACTAGTTTCAAGGAAAAGGGCAAAGGAAAGAAGAAAGGGAACTTCAAGAAGAACGGCAAGCCAGTTGCTGCTCAAGAGAAGAAACCCAAGTATAGACCTAAGCCTGAAACTGAGTGCTTCTACTGCAAGCAGACTGGTCACTGGAAGCGGAACTGCCCCAAGTATTTGGCGGATAAGAAGGATGGCAAGGTGAACAAAGGTATATGTGATATACATGTTATTGATGTGTACCTTACTAATGCTCGCAGTAGCACCTGGGTATTTGATACTGGTTCTGTTGCTAATATTTGCAACTCGAAACAGGGGCTACGGATTAAGCGAATATTGGCTAAGGACGAGGTGACGATGCGCGTGGGAAACGGTTCCAAAGTCGATGTGATCGCGGTCGGCACGCTACCTCTACATCTACCTCCGGGATTAATATTAGACCTAAATAATTGTTATTTGGTGCCAGCGTTGAGCATGAACATTATATCTGGATCTTGTTTAATGCGAGACGGTTATTCATTTAAATAAGAGAATAATGGTTGTTCTATTTATATGAGTAATATCTTTTATGGTCATGCACCCTTGAAGAGTGGTCTATTCTTATTGAATCTCGATAGTAGTAATACACATATTCATAATGTTGAAGCCAAAAGATGCAGAGTTGATAATGATAGTGCAACTTATTTGTGGCATTGCCGTTTAGGTCATATCGGTGTAAAGCGCATGAAGAAACTCCATACTGATGGACTTTTGGAACCACTTGATTATGAATCACTTGGTACTTGCGAACCGTGCCTCATTGACAAGATGACCAAAACACCGTTCTCCGGTACTATCGAGAGACCAACAGATTTGTTGGAAATCATACATACAGATGTATGTGGTCCGATGAATATTGAGGCTCGTGGCGGATATCGTTATTTTCTCACCTTCATAGATGATTTAAGCAGATATGGGTATATCTACTTAATGAAACATAAGTCTGAAACATTTGAAAAGTTCAAGGAATTTTAGAGTGAAGTTGAAAATCATCGTAACAAGAAAATAAAGTTTCTACAATCTGATCGTGGAGGAGAATATTTGAGTTACGAGTTTGGTGTACATTTGAAAAATTGTGGAATAGTTTCGCAACTCACGCCACCCGGAACACCTCAGCGTAATGGTGTGTCCGAACGTCGTAATCGTACTTTACTGGATATGGTGCGATCTATGATGTCTCTTACTGATTTACCGCTATCGTTTTGGGGATACGCTCTAGAGACGGCCGCATTCACGTTAAATAGGGCACCATCAGAATCCGTTGAGATGACACCTTATGAACTGTGGTTTGGCAAGAAACCAAAGTTGTCGTTTCTAAAAGTTTGGGGCTGCGATGCTTATGTGAAAAAGCTTCAACCTAATAAGCTTGAACCCAAATCGGAGAAATGTGTCTTCATAGGATATCCAAAGGAAACTATTGGATACACCTTCTATCACAGATCCGAAGGCAAAACTTTTGTTGCTAAATTCGGAAACTTTCTAGAGAAGGAGTTTCTCTCGAAAGAAGTGAGTGGGAGGAAAGTAGAACTTGATGAGGTAACTATACCTGCTCCCTTATTGGAAAGTAGTACATCACAGAAAACTGTTCCTGTGACACCTACACCAGTTAGTGAGGAAGTTAATGATAATGATCATGAAACTTCAGAACAAGATACTACTGAACCTCGTAGATCAACCAGAGTAAGATCCGCGCCAGAGTGGTACGGTAATCCCGTTCTGGAAGTCATGATGCTAGATCATGATGAACCTACGAACTATGAAGAAGCGATGATGAGCCCAGATTCCGCAAAGTGGCTTGAAGCCATGAAATCTGAGATGGGATCCATGTATGAGAACAAAGTATGGACTTTGGTTGACTTGCCCGATGATCGGCAAGCAATTGAGAATAAATGGATCTTCAAGAAGAAGACTGACGCTGATGGTAATGTTACTGTCTACAAAGCTCGACTTGTCGCAAAAGGTTTTCGACAAGTTCAAGGGATTGACTACGATGAGACCTTCTCACCCGTAGCGATGCTTAAGTCTGTCCGAATCATGTTAGCAATTGCCGCATTTTATGATTATGAAATTTGGCAGATGGATGTCAACTGCATTCCTGAATGGATTTCTGGAAGAAGAGTTGTATATGATGCAACCAGAAGGTTTTGTCGATCCAAAGGGAGCTAACAAAGTGTGCAAGCTCTAGCGATCCATTTATGGACTGGTGCAAGCCTCTCGGAGTTGGAATAAACATTTTGATAGTGTGATCAAAGCATTTGGTTTTATACAGACTTTTGGAGAAGCCTGTATTTACAAGAAAGTGAGTGGGAGCTCTGTAGCATTTCTGATATTATATGTTAATGCCATATTATTAATTGGAAATGATATAGAATTTCTGGATAGCATAAAGGGATACTTGAATAAGAGTTTTTCAATGAAAGACCTCGGTAAAGCTGCTTACAGATTAGGCATTAAGATCTATAGAGATAGATCAAGACGCTTAATTGGACTTTCACAAACAACATACCTTGACAAAATTTTGAAGAAGTTCAAAATGGATCAAGCAAAGAAAGGATTCTTGCCTGTGTTACAAGGTGTGAAATTGAGTAAGACTCAATGCCCGACCACTGCAGAAGATAGAGAGAATATGAAAGATGTTCCCTATGCATCAGGGACTAGATCTATCATGTATGCAATGTTGTGTACCAGACCTGATGTGTGCCTTGCTATAAGTCTAGCAGGGAGGTACCAAAGTAATCCAGGAGTGGATCACTGGAGAGCGGTCAAGAACATCCTGAAATACCTGAAAAGGACTAAGGATATGCTTCTCGTATATGGAGGTGACAAAGAGCTCGTCTTAAATGGTTACGTTGATGCAAGCTTTGACACTGATCCGGATGATTCTAAATCGCAAACCGGATACGTGTTTACATTAAACGGTGGAGCTGTCAGTTGGTGCTGTTCTAAAAAAAGCTTCGTAGCGGGATCTACATGTGAAGCGGAGTACATAGCTGCTTCGGAAGCAGCAAATGAAGGAGTCTGGATGAAGGAGTTCATATCCGATCTAGGTGTCATACCTAGTGCATCGGGTCCAATGAAAATCTTTTGTGACAATACTGGTGCAATTGCCTTGGCAAAGGAATCCAAATTTCACAAGAGAACCAAGCACATCAAGAGACGCTTCAATTCCATCCGGGATCTAGTCCAGGTGGGAGACATAGAGATTTGCAAGATACATACGGATCTGAATGTTGCAGACCCGTTGACTAAGCCTCTTCCACGAGCAAAACATGATCAGCACCAAGGCTCCATGGGTGTTAGAATCATTACTGTATAATCTAGATTATTGACTCTAGTGCAAGTGGGAGACTGAAGGAAATATGCCCTAGAGGCAATAATAAAGTTATTATTTATTTCCTTATATCATGATAAATGTTTATTATTCATGCTAGAATTGTATTAACCGGAAACATAATACATGTGTGAATACATAGACAAACTTAGTGTCACTAGTATGCCTCTACTTGACTAGCTCGTTAATCAAAGATGGTTATATTTCCTAACCATGAACAAAGTGTTGTTATTTGATTAACGAGGTCACATCATTAGTTGAATGATATGATTGACATGACCCATTCCATTAGCTTAGCACCCGATCGTTTAGTATGTTGCTATTCCTTTCTTCATGACATATACATGTTCCTATGACTATGAGATTATGCAACTCCCGTTTGCCGGAGGAACACTTTGGGTGCTACCAAACGTCACAACGTAACTGGGTGATTATAAAGGAGCATTATAGGTGTCTCCAAAGGTAGATGTTGGGTTGGCGTATTTCGAGATTAGGATTTGTCACTCCGATTGTCGGAGAGGTATCTCTGGGCCCTCTCGGTAATGCACATCACTTAAGCCTTGCAAGCATTGCAACTAAATGAGTTAGTTGCGGGATGATGTATTACAGAACGAGTAAAGAGACTTGCCGGTAACGAGATTGAACTAGGTATAGGAATACCGACGATCGAATCTCAGGCAAGTAACATACCGATGACAAAGGGAACAACATATGTTGTTATGCGGTGTGACCGATAAAGATCTTCGTAGAATATGTAGGAGCCAATATGGGCATCCAGGTCCCGCTATTGGTTATTGACCGGAGACGTGTCTCGGTCATGTCTACATTGTTCTCGAACCCATAGGTTCCGCACGCTTAAGGTTTCGATGACAGTTATATTATGAGTTTATGAGTTTTGATGTACCGAAGGAGTTCGGAGTCCCGGATGAGATCGGTGACATGACGAGGAATCTCGAAATGGTCGAGACGTAAAGATTGATATATTGGAAGCCTATGTTTGGATATCGGAAGTGTTCCGGGTGAAATCGGGATTTTACCGGAGTACCGGGAGGTTACCGGAACCCCCCCGGGACCTATATGGGCCTTAGTGGGCTTTAGTGGAAAGGAGAAAGGGGCAGCCCAAGGTGGCTGTGTGCCTCCCCCCTTCCCATAGTCCTATTAGGACTAGGAGAGGTGGCCGGCCCCCTCTCTCTCTTTCCCCCCTCAAGGAATCCTATTCCAACTAGGATTGGGGGGGGGGGAATCCTACTCCCAGAGGGAGTAGGACTCTCCTGGCGCGCCTCCTGTGGCCGGCCAGCCTCCCCCCTCTAGTCCTTTATATACTGAGGTAGAGGCACCCTAGAACACACAAGTTGATCCACGTGCTCTATTCCTTAGCCGTGTGCGGTGCCCCCAGCCACCATATTCCTCGATAATACTGTAGCGGAGTTTAGGCGAAGCCCTGCTGCTGTAGTGCATCAAGATCGTCACCATGCCATCGTGCTGACGGAACTCTTCCCCGACACTTTGCTGGATCGGAGTCCGGGGATCTTCATCGAGCTGAACGTGTGCTCGAACTCGGAGGTGCCGTAGTTTCGGTACTTGATCGGTTGGATCGTGAAGACGTACGACTACTTCCTCTACGTTGCGTCAACGCTTCCGCAGTCGGTCTGCGTGGGTACGTAGACAACACTCCCCCCCTCGTTGCTATGCATCACATGATCTTGCGTGTGCGTAGGAATTTTTTTGAAATTACTACGAATCCCAACAGAAAGTGTGTCCGGCCAAATGGGATCGAGCGTGTTGGGTTATGTGGTGCACCCCTGCAGGGAAGTTTATCTATTCGAATAGCCGTGATCTTCGGTAACAGGACGACTTGGAGTTGTACCTTGACCTTATGACAACTAGAACCAGATACTTAATAAAACACACCCTTCCAAGTGCCGGATATAACCCGGTGATCGCTCTCTAACAGGGCGACGAGGAGGGGATCGCCGGGTAGGATTATGCTATGCGATGCTACTTGGAGGACTTCAGTCTACTCTCTTCTACATGTTGCAAGACAGAGGTGGCCAGAAGCGTAGTCTTCGACAGGATTAGCTATCCCCCTCTTATTCTGGCATTCTGCAGTTCAGTCCACCGATATGGCCCTTTACACATATACCCATGCATATGTAGTATAGATCCTTGCTTGCGAGTACTTTGGATGAGTACTCACGGTTGCTTTTCTCCCTCTTTTCCCCTTTCCATTCTACCTGGTTGTCGCAACTAGATGTTGGAGCCCAGGATCCAGACGCCACCATTGACGACGGCTACTACTACACTGGAGGTGCCTACTACTACGTGCAGCCCACTAACGACGACCAGGAGTAGTTTAGGAGGATCCCAGGCAGGAGACCTGCGCCTCTTTCGATCTGTATCCTAGTTTGTGCTAGCCTTCTTAAGGCAAACTTGTTTAACTTATGTCTGTACTCAGATATTGTTGCTTCCGCTGAGTCGTCTATGATTGAGCTCTTGTATTCGAGCCTTCGAGGCCCGTGACTTGTAATATGATGCTTGTATGACTTATTTTATTTGTAGAGTTGTGTTGTGATATCTTCCCGTGAGTCCCTGATCTTGATCGTACACGTTTGCGTGTATGATTAGTGTACGATTGAATCGGGGCGTCACAAGTTGGTATCAGAGCCGACTGTCTATAGGAATCCCCCTTCCACACTCCTTGGCCGAAGTCGAGTCTAGGCATTGCAAAACTTTTTACTAACATGGCTGTGTGCCTTACGGGCCGACGTCGCCATCTGGGTGGTATTAGGATCTTTTACTCCTTGACCTTTACTCCGGGACTCTGATCTCTCTTCTATTCGGGTTTACTGAATTTACTAAAATCTAACCTTAGGATCTCGTTACTACTTCCTCCCGGAGAACCCCTCACTCCAGATGATTGCTCCATGAACCAGAAGAATTCAAAGATACTCTCCGATATTCTCTCGAGACCTTGTGCCTGTCGCTTTTGCAATTCCCTACCACCGAAACATCCCTATGGATAAATACTTACACCTGTCGTTCTTACTTTTATTCCCAGTTGATCTTGTTATTACAAGATACCCCGAAATTCTCTCTAATGTTCCGAGAATACTTTGTGTCTACTGCCTTGCAGTTCTTGCCACATGAATATCCCTACGGATAATTTCTCACCCTTACCGAGTATCCACTCCTCCCCAGTTGATTCATGTATGTCACCAATCTTCGAAATACCATTCGATCTTCCGAAAATCCTCAGGACCGTATTGCTCTTGAAATTCTTGCTTGCTGGCATTATGGTTAATCCCATAAGTCTCGTAATCATATTGGCATCCCTTGTCATTATCATTTTGAGTCTGTTGATTCAAAATGTTGTGAATGCTCGCAATCCTCAATCAGATCCTAGAATTCATCCTTTCTGCTCAGACGTCATTTTAAACATGAGCTGAATCTCGACCAATCAAATTGTTGTCGATTTTACCCCTAAGCTTACTCAACCTATCCATCCTTAATCAGAGCGTTTGCTTCTGATCCCTTGATTTGGAAATCATAATTCCTTTACATGTGAGCTTTGAATTAGCTAGTTGCTTCTATAATCCAATGCCTTCGCATTGTTTCTTCCTCTGGTTGTGTGCCGATACTCACATCAGCTTCGCTATGGACCGTCGGATCCTTTGTTGAAATATCATCCAACAGTGTCCTTCATATTCAATCACCTTGTGAGTTCTTCCCCGGATACATAATGCCTTTGGTAAATTATATCATCTGCTTTCTCAAGCATGCTCTACCTTCGAGCTTGTATAAATTATTCCTGAAATTTGTGGTATATTGTCGGTGTCAAAACCGGCGGATCTCGGGTAGGGGGTCCCGAACTGTGCGTCTAGGCGGATGGTAACAGGAGGCAGGGGACACAATGTTTTACCCAGGTTCGGGCCCTCTTGATGGAGGTAAAACCCTACATCATGCTTGATTAATATTGATGATATGGGTAGTACAAGAGTAGATCTACCGCGAGATCAGAGAGGCTAAACCCTAGAAGCTAGCCTATGGTATGATTGTTGTTCATCCTACGGACAAAAACCCTCCGGTTTATATAGACACCGGAGAGGGCTAGGGTTACACAGAGTCAGTTACAATGGTAGGAGATCTACATATCCGTATCGCCAAGCTTGCCTTCCACGCCAAGGAAAGTCCCTTCCGGACACGGGACGAAGTCTTCAATCTTGTATCTTCATAGTCCAGGAGTCCGGCCGAAGGTATAGTCCGGCTATCCGAACACCCCCTAATCCAGGACTCCCTCAGTAGCCCCTGAACTAGGATTCAATGACGACGAGTCCGGCGTGCAGATTGTCTTCGGCATTGCAAGGCGGGTTCCTCCTCCAAGTACTTCATAGAAGATTTTGAACACAAAGGTAGTGTCCGGCTCTTGTAGCTCGGACCTTAGCCCTTCTCAGCATAGCTCGTCTTCGGGGGATCTTCTTCCGGAGATGATGGAGAGCGGAACGCCTCCCCCTGCCGTACCGCCTTGCGAGGCGGGCGACCCTGAGGTATCGTCGCGGAGGGTTTCTTCGAATCCGGCAGGGCCGGAAGGTAGTCATATGGCCCCCAAAGCCCTCCGTGTCCGGCCTTCGAAAAGGGCCATCGGACGAGTCCGGCACCGTCTGGTGCACGGTCGGAGGAGCTGAAGGATCTGCTAGGGCGAGCATCTATCTCAGAGGAGCACCGTGCATTGATGGGTACGGTGATCGGTGATTGAGAGGATTTCATCCGCGGAGAGCGGATTGCACGAGGCCGTCAGGAGTTTGCTGACAGGTTTTGAGGTACGCTAAATAATGTACCCTTTTTGGACAGTTGCGCATAAATAAGATCCGCCCTGTGTAGATAGTAGCCCCTGAGACTCTGTGCGTTGTCAAAAGTGACGGCGCACAGAGGATCATAATTCCAGTTCTAATATGCCGCCTTCATACGTAGGTGGCGAGGTGTCCGATGGCAAGCCGGACTGACGAATTTGCCGAGCTAAAGCGGGAACTTGATGTGGCCGATGCCGACATCGCGCTTGTCAACAAGCGGCTTTACGAGGCACAAGGTATGTAATTCCTCCGGCGGCACCTGGTAAGAGGAGCTTTATGCCAGTATCTTACAATGTGTGCGCTTGATGCAGATGGTATTGCTGCCATGGAGAATCTTCGGGCGGAACTTGCCCGAGCCAAGGAGCAAGCCAGGAAAAGTGATGCGGCTGCCGGAAAGGCAATTGAAGAGCTGAAAGCCGAACAGGCTATGTTGGAAATATGCCCTAGAGGCAATAATAGAAGTATTATTATTATATTTCCTTGTTCATGATAATTGTCTTTTATTCATGCTATAACTGTATTATCCGGAAATCGCAATACACGTGTGAATACATAGACCACAATATGTCCCTAGTGAGCCTCTAGTTGACTAGCTCGTTGTGATCAACAGATAGTCATGGTTTCCTGGCTATGGACATTGGATGTCGTTGATAACGGGATTACATCATTAGGAGAATGATATGATGGACAAGACCCAATCCTAAGACTAGCACAAAAGATCGTGTAGTTCATTTGCTAGAGCTTTGCCAATGTCAAGTATCTCTTCCTTCGACCATGAGAGCGTGTAACTCCTGGATACCGTAGGAGTGCTTTGGGTGTATCAAACGTCACAACGTAACTGGGTGACTATAAAGGTGCACTACAGGTATCTCCGAAAGTATCTATTGTTTTATGCGGATCGAGACTGGGATTTGTCACTCCGTGTAAACGGAGAGGTATCTCTGGGCCCACTCGGTAGGACATCATCATATGCGCAATGTGACCAAGGAGTTGATCACGGGATGATGTGTTACGGAACGAGTAAAGTGACTTGCCGGTAACGAGATTGAACAAGGTATTGGATACCGACGATCGAATCTCGGGCAAGTAACATACCGATAGACAAAGGGAGTTGAATACGGGATTGATTAAGTCCTTTACATCGTGGTTCATCCGATGAGATCATCGTGGAACATGTGGGAGCCATCATGGGTATCCAGATCCCGCTGTTGGTTATTGACCGGAGAACGTCTCGGTCATGTCTACATGTCTCCCGAACCCGTAGGGTCTACACACTTAAGGTTCGATGACGCTAGGGTTATAAAGGAAGTTTGTATGTGGTTACCGAATGTTGTTCAGAGTCCCGAATGAGATCCCGGACGTCACGAGGAGTTCCGGAATGGTCCGGAGGTAAAGATTTATATATGGGAAGTCCTATTTTGGCCACCGGAAAATGTTCGGGATTTTTCGGTATTGTACCGGGAAGGTTCTAGAAGGTTCCGGAGTGGGGCCCACCTGCATGGGGGGACCCATATGGACGTGGGTAGTGGGGGCAAGGCCCCACACCCCTGGTCAAGGCGCACCAAGATCCCCCCTTAGAAGGAATAAGATCATATCCCGAAGGGATAAGATCAAGATCCCTAAAAAGGGGGGATAACAATCGGTGGGGAAGGAAATAATGAGATTTCTTTCCTCCCACCTTGGCCAACGCCCCAATGGACTTGGAGGGCAAGAAACCAGCCCCTCCACCCCTATATATAGTGGGGAGGCGCATGGGAGCTATACACGAAGTTCTGGCACAGCCCTACCTCTCTTCCTACTCCTCCTCTCCCATGGTGCTTGGTGAAGCCCTGCTGGATTGCCACGCTCCTCCACCACCACCACGCCGTTGTGCTGCTGTTGGATGGAGTCTTCCTCAACCTCTCCCTCTCTCCTTGCTGGATCAAGGCGTGGGAGACGTCACCGGGCTGTACGTGTGTTGAACGCGGAGGTGCCGTCCGTTCGGCACTAGGATCATCGGTGATTTGAATCACGACGAGTACGACTCCATCAACCCCGTTCACTTGAACGCTTCCGCTTAGCGATCTACAAGGGTATGTAGATGCACTCTCTTTCTACTCATTGCTGGTCTCTCCATAGATAGATCTTGGTGACACGTAGGAAAATTTTGAATTTCTGCTACGTTCCCCAACAGTGGCATCATGAGCTAGGTCTATTGCGTAGATTCTTTGCACGAGTAGAACACAAAGTAGTTGTGGGCGTTGATGTTGTTCAATATGCTTACCGTTACTAGTCCAATCTTGTTTCGACGGTATTGTGGGATGAAGCGGCCTGGACCGACCTTACACGTACTCTTACGTGAGACAGGTTCCACCGATTGACATGCACTTGGTGCATAAGGTGGCTAGCGGGTGCCAGTCTCTCCCACTTTAGTCGGAACGGATTCGATGAAAAGGGTCCTTATGAAGGGTAAATAGCAATTGGCATATCACGTTGTGGTTTTGCGTAGGTAAGAAACGTTCTTGCTAGAAACCCATAGCAGCCACATAAAACATGCAAACAACAATTAGAGGACGTCTAACTTGTTTTTGCAGGGTATGCTATGTGATGTGATATGGCCAAAAGGATGTGATGAATGATATATGTGATGTATGAGATTGATCATGTTCTTGTAATAGGATTCACGACTTGCATGTCGATGAGTATGACAACCGGCAGGAGCCATAGGAGTTGTCTTAATTTATTGTATGACCTGCGTGTCATTGAAGAACGCCATGTAACTTACTTTACTTTATTGCTAAACGCGTTAGCCATAGAAGTAGAAGTAGTCGTTGGCGTGACAACTTCATGAAGACACGATGATGGAGATCATGATGATGGAGATCATGGTGTCATGCCGGTGACGATGATGATCATGGAGCCCCGAAGATGAAGATCAAAAGGAGCAAAATGATATTGGCCATATCATGTCACTATTTGATTGCATGTGATGTTTATTATGATTATGCATCTTGTTTACTTAGGACGACGGTAGTAAATAAGATGATCCCTTACAAAATTTCAAGAAGTGTTTGTTGGAAATATGCCCTAGAGGCAATAATAAAAGTATTATTATTATATTTCCTTGTTCATGATAATTGTCTTTTATTCATGCTATAACTGTATTATCCGGAAATCGTAATACACGTGTGAATACATAGACCACAATATGTCCCTAGTGAGCCTCTAGTTGACTAGCTCATTGTGATCAACAGATAGTCATGGTTTCCTGGCTATGGACATTGGATGTCGTTGATAACGGGATCACATCATTAGGAGAATGATGTGATGGACAAGACCCAATCCTAAGACTAGCACAAAAGATCGTGTAGTTCATTTGCTAGAGCTTTGCCAATGTCAAGTATCTCTTCCTTCGACCATGAGAGCGTGTAACTCCTGGATACCGTAGGAGTGCTTTGGGTGTATCAAACGTCACAACGTAACTGGGTGACTATAAAGGTGCACTACAGGTATCTCCGAAAGTATCTATTGTTTTATGCGGATCGAGACCGGGATTTGTCACTCCGTGTAAACGGAGAGGTATCTCTGGGCCCACTCGGTAGGACATCATCATATGCGCAATGTGACCAAGGAGTTGATCACGGGATGATGTGTTACGGAACGAGTAAAGTGACTTGCCGGTAACGAGATTGAACAAGGTATTGGATACCGACGATCGAATCTCGGGCAAGTAACATACCGATAGACAAAGGGAATTGAATACGGGATTGATTAAGTCCTTGACATCGTGGTTCATCCGATGAGATCATCGTGGAACATGTGGGAGCCATCATGGGTATCCAGATCCCGCTGTTGGTTATTGACCGGAGAACGTCTCGGTCATGTCTACATGTCTCCCGAACCCGTAGGGTCTACACACTTAAGGTTCGATGACGCTAGGGTTATAAAGGAAGTTTGTATGTGGTTACCGAATGTTGTTCGGAGTCCCGGATGAGACCCCGGACGTCACGAGGAGTTCCGGAATGGTCCGGAGGTAAAGATTTATATATGGGAAGTCCTATTTTGGCCACCGGAAAATGTTCGGGATTTTTCGGTATTATACCGGGAAGGTTCTAGAAGGTTCTGGAGTGGGGCCCACCTGCATGGGGGGACCCACATGGACGTGGGTAGTGGGGGCAAGGCCCCACACCCCTGGTCAAGGCGCACCAAGATCCCCCCTTAGAAGGAATAAGATCATATCCCGAAGGGATAAGATCAAGATCCCTAAAAAGGGGGGATAACAATCGGTGGGGAAGGAAATAATGAGATTTCTTTCCTCCCACCTTGGCCAACGCCCCAATGGACTTGGAGGGCAAGAAACCAGCCCCTCCACCCCTATATATAGTGGGGAGGCGCATGGGAGCTATACACGAAGTTCTGGCACAGCCCTACCTCTCTTCCTACTCCTCCTCTCCCATGGTGCTTGGCGAAGCCCTGCTGGATTGCCACGCTCCTCCACCATCACCACGCCGTTGTGCTGCTGTTGGATGGAGTCTTCCTCAACCTCTCCCTCTCTCCTTGCTGGATCAAGGCGTGGGAGACGTCACCGGGCTGTACGTGTGTTGAACGCGGAGGTGCCGTCCGTTCGGCACTAGGATCATCGGTGATTTGAATCACGACGAGTACGACTCCATCAACCCCGTTCACTTGAACGCTTCCGCTTAGCGATCTACAAGGGTATGTAGATGCACTCTCTTTCTACTCGTTGCTGGTCTCTCCATAGATAGATCTTGGTGACACGTAGGAAAATTTTGAATTTCTGCTACGTTCCCCAACAGTGGTATCAGAGCTAGGTCTATTGCGTAGATTCTTTGCACGAGTAGAACACAAAGTAGTTGTGGGCGTTGATGTTGTTCAATATGCTTACCGTTACTAGTCCAATCTTGTTTCGACGGTATTGTGGGATGAAGCGGCCCGGACCGACCTTACACGTACTCTTATGTGAGACAGGTTCCACCGATTGACATGCACTTGGTGCATAAGGTGGCTAGCGGGTGCCAGTCTCTCCCACTTTAGTCGGAACGGATTCGATGAAAAGGGTCCTTATGAAGGGTAAATAGCAATTGGCATATCACGTTGTGGTCTTGCGTAGGTAAGAAACGTTCTTGCTAGAAACCCATAGCAGCCACGTAAAACATGCAACAACAATTAGAGGACGTCTAACTTGTTTTTGCAGGTATGCTATGTGATGTGATATGGCCAAGAAGAATGTGATGAATGATATGTGATGTATGAGATTGATCATGTTCTTGTAATAGGATTCACGACTTGCATGTCGATGAGTATGACAACCGGCAGGAGCCATAGGAGTTGTCTTTATTTATTGTATGACCTGCGTGTCATTGAAGAACGCCATGTAAACTACTTTACTTTATTGCTAAACGCGTTAGTCATAGAAGTAGAAGTAGTCGTTGGCGTGACAACTTCATGAAGACACGATGATGGAGATCATGATGATGGAGATCATGGTGTCGTGCCGGTGACGATGATGATCATGGAGCCCCGAAGATGAAGATCAAAAGGAGCAAAATGATATTGGCCATATCATGTCACTATTTGATTGCATGTGATATTTATCATGTTTATGCATCTTGTTTGCTTAGGACGACGGTAGTAAATAAGATGATCCCTTACAAAATTTCAAGAAGTGTTCTCCCCTAACTGTGCACCGTTGCTACAGTTCGTCGCTTTTAAGCACCACGTGATGATCGGGTGTGATGGATTCTTACGTTCACATACAACGGGTGTAAGACAGTTTTACACAGTGAAAACACTTAGGGTTAACTTGACGAGCCTAGCATGTGCAGACATGGCCTCGGAACACGGAGACCGAAAGGTCGAGCATGAGTCGTATGGTAGATACGATCAACATGAAGATGTTCACCGATGATGACTAGTCCGTCTCACGTGATGATCGGACACGGCCTAGTTGACTCGGATCATGTGATCACTTAGATGACCAGAGGGATGTCTATCTAAGTGGGAGTTCATAAGATGAACTTAATTATCCTGAACATAGTCAAAAGACCTTTTGCAAATTATGTCGTAAGCTCGCGCTTTAGTTCCACTGTTTAGATATGTTCCTAGAGAAAATATAGTTGAAAGTTGATAGTAGCGATTATGCGATTAGTAGAAAGCTTATGTCCTTAATGCACCGCTTATTGTGCTGAACCCCAACGTCGTTTGTCGATGTTGCGAACATCGGACATACACGTTTTGATAACTACGTGATAGTTCAATTAAATGGTTTAAGTAGAGGCACCAAAGACGTTTTCGAAACGTCGCAGAACATATGAGATGTTTCGAGGGCTGAAATTGGGATTTCAGGCTCGTGCCCACGTCAAGAGGTATAAGACCTCCGACGATTTTCTTAGCCTGCAAACTAAGGGAGAAAAGCTCAATCGTTGAGCTTGTGCTCAGATTGTCTGAGCACAACAATCAGTTGAATCGAGTGGGAGTTGATCCTCCAGATGAGATAGTGATGTTTCCCCAAAGTCATTGCCACCAAGCTACTATGATTAACTATAACATATCAGGGATAGATATGATGATCCTTGAAATATTCATGATGTTTGACACCGCGAAAGTAGAAATCAAGAAGGAGCATCAATTGTTGATGGTTGGTGAAACCACTAGTTTCAAGAAGGGCAAGGGAACAAAGGGATACTTCATGAAACGGCAATTCAGCTGCTGCTCTAGTGAAGAAACCCAAGGTTGAACCCAAACCCGAGACTAAGTGCTTCTGTAATAAGGGGAACAACCACTGGAGCAGCATTACCCTAGATACTTGGTAGATGAGAAGGCTGGCAAGGTCGATAGAAGTATATTGGATATACATTATGTTAATGTGTACTTTACTAGTACTCCTAGTAGCACCAGGGTATTGGATACCGGTTCGGTTGCTAAGTGTTAGTAACTCGAAATAAAAGCTACGGAATAAACGAAGACTAGCTAAAGGTGAGCTGACGATATATGTTGGAAGTGTTTCCAAGGTTGATATGATCAAGCTCGCACGCTCCCTCTACCACCGAGATTGGTGTTTGCGTTGAGCATAGACATGATTGGATTATGTCTATCGCAATACGGTTATTCATTTAAGGAGAATAATGGTTACTCTATTTTTGAATAATACCTTCAATGGTCTTGCACCTAAAGGAATGGTTTATTGAATCTCGGTCGTAGTGATACACATTTTCATGCCAAAAGATATAAGATAGTAATGATAGTACCACTTACTTGTGGCACTGCCATGTAAGTCATAATGGTATAAAACGCATGAAGAAGCTCCATGTTGATGGATCTTTGGACTCACTCGTTTTTGAAAAGTTTGAGACATGCGAACCATGTCTATTGGTGTATATGCATGAAGAAACTCCATGCAAATGGATCGTTCGGACTCACTTGATTTTGAATCACTTGAGATATGCAAATCATACCACATGGGCAAGATGACTGAAAAGCCTCATTTTCAGTAAGATGGAACAAGATAGCAACTTGTTGGAAGTAACACATTTTGATGTGTGCAGTCGAATGAGTGCTAAGGCATGCAGTGAATATCATTATGTTCTTACTTCACAGATGATTCGAGTAAATGTTGAGTATATTTACTTGATGAAACACAAGTCTGAATTATTGAATGGTTCAAGTAATTTCAGAGTGAAGTAGCAGATCATTGTGACAAGAGGATAAAATGTCTATGATATGATCATAAAGATGAATATCTGAGTTACGAGTTTTGGCACACAATTAAGACATTGTGGAAATTGTTTCGCAATTAATACCGCCTGGAACACCATAATGTGATGGTGTGTCCGAACATCATAGTTGCACCCTATTGGATATGGTGTGTACCATGATGTCTCTTATCGAATTACCACTATCGTTCATGGGTTAGGCATTAGAGACAAGCACATTCACTTTAAATAGGGCACCACGTAATTCCGATGAGATGACATCGTATGAATTATGGTTTAGAGAAACCTAAGTTGTCGTTTCTTAAAAGTTTGGGGCTGCGACGCTTATATGAAAAAGTTTCAGGTTGATAAGCTCGAACCCAAAGCGGATAAAATGCATCTTCATAGGAAACCCAAAACAGTTGGGTATACCTCCTAATTCAGATCCAAAAGCAATATGGATTGTTTCTAGAATCGGGTCCTTTCTCGAGGAAAAATTTCTCTCGAAAGAACTGAGTGGGAGGATGGTGGAGACTTGATGAGGTTATTGAACCGTCTCTTCAACTATAGTGTGACAGGGCACAGGGAGTTGTTCCTGTGGCACCTACACCAATTGAAGTGGAAGCTTATGATATTGATCATGAAACTTCGGATCAAGTCACTCCCAAACCTTGTAGGATGACAAGGATGCGTACTACTTCAGAGTGGTACGTAATCCTGTCTTGAAGGTCATGTTGCTAGACAACAATGAACCTACGAGCTATGGAGAAGCGACGGTGGGCCCGGATTCCGATAAATGGCTTGAGGCCATAAAATCCGAGAGAGGATCCATGTATGAAAACAAAGTGTAGACTTTGGCAGAACGGCTCGATGGTCGTAAGGCTAATGAGTACAGATGGATTTCAAAAGGAAGACGGACAATGATGGTAAATGTCACCATTAAGAAAGCTCGACTTGTCGTTAAGATGTTTTCCGACAAGTTCAAGGAGTTGACTACGATGAGATTTTCTCACTCGTAGCGATGCTAAGAGTCTGTTGGAATTATATTAGCGATTACTGCATTATTTATGAAATCTTGCAGATAGGATGTCAAAACATTGTTTCCTCGACGATTTTAATGAGGAAAGGTTGTATGTGATACAACCGGAAGGTTTTGTCAATCCCGAAAGATGCTAATAAGTATGCAAAGCTCCAGCAATCCTTCTAAGGACTGGAGTGAGCATCTCGGAGTTGGAATGTATGCTTTGATGATGATCAAAAAAAATTTGGGTTTGTACAAAGTTTATGAGAAACTTGTATTTCCAAAGAAGTGAGTGGGAGCACTATAGAATTTCTGATGAGTATATGTTGTTGACATATTGTTGATCAGAAATGACGTAGAATTTCTGGAAAGCATATAGGGTTATTTTGAAAGTGTTTTTCAATGGAAAGCCTGGATTAAGCTACTTGAACATTGAGCATCAAGATCTATAAGGATAGATCAAAATACTTAATAATACTTTCAAATGAGCACATACCTTGACATGATCTTGAAGGTGTTCAAGATGGACCAGTCAAAGAAGGAGTTCTTGCCTGAGTTGTAAGGTACGAAGTTAAGACTTAAAGCTCGACCACGGCAGAATAGAGAGAAAGGACGAAGGTCGTCCCCTATGCTTAAGACGTAGGCTCTTCAGTATGCTATGCTGTGTACCGCACCTGAAGTGTGCCTTGCCATGAGTCTGTCAAGGGGTACAAGAGTGATCCAAGAATGGCTCACAGGACAGCGGTCAAAGTTATCCTTAGTAACTAGTGGACTAAGGAATTTTCTCGATTATGGAGGTGGTAAAAGAGTTCGTCGTAAAGGTTACGATGATGCAAGCTTGACACCTATCCGGATAGCTCTGAGTAGAGAGACCGGATACATATAATGGAGCAATAATTTAGAATAGCTCCAAGTAGAACAGTTGTTTGGAATAGCTCCAAATAGAGCGTGGTAGCTGCATCTAGGAGATGACATAGAGATTTGTAAAGCACACACGGATCTGAAAGGTTCAGACCCGTTGACTAAAACCTCTCTCACAAGCAACATGATCAAACATAAAACTCATTGAGTGTTAATCACATAGTGATGTGAACTAGACTACTGACTCTAGTAAACTCTTGGGTATTAGTCACATGGCGATGTGACCTATGAGTGTTAATCACATGGAGATGTGAACTAGATTATTGACTCTAGTGCAAGTGGGAGACTGTTGGAAATATGCCCTAGAGGCAATAATAAAAGTATTATTATTATATTTCCTTGTTCATGATAATTGTCTTTTATTCATGCTATAACTGTATTATCCGGAAATCGTAATACACGTGTGAATACATAGACCACAATATGTCCCTAGTGAGCCTCTAGTTGACTAGCTCGTTGTGATCAACAGATAGTCATGGTTTCCTGGCTATGGACATTGGATGTCGTTGATAACGGGATCACATCATTAGGAGAATGATATGATGGACAAGACCCAATCCTAAGACTAGCACAAAAGATCGTGTAGTTCATTTGCTAGAGCTTTGCCAATGTCAAGTATCTCTTTCTTCGACCATGAGAGAGTGTAACTCCTGGATACCGTAGGAGTGCTTTGGGTGTATCAAACGTCACAACGTAACTGGGTGACTATAAAGGTGCACTACAGGTATCTCCGAAAGTATCTATTGTTTTATGCGGATCGAGACTGGGATTTGTCACTCCGTGTAAACGGAGAGGTATCTCTGGGCCCACTCGGTAGGACATCATCATATGCGCAATGTGACCAAGGAGTTGATCACGGGATGATGTGTTACGGAACGAGTAAAGTGACTTGCCGGTAACGAGATTGAACAAGGTATTGGATACCGACGATCGAATCTCGGGCAAGTAACATACCGATAGACAAAGGGAATTGAATATGGGATTGATTAAGTCCTTGACATCGTGGTTCATCCGATGAGATCATCGTGGAACATGTGGGAGCCATCATGGGTATCCAGATCCCGCTGTTGGTTATTGACCGGAGAACGTCTCGGTCATGTCTACATGTCTCCCGAACCCGTAGGGTCTACACACTTAAGGTTCGATGACGCTAGGGTTATAAAGGAAGTTTGTATGTGGTTACCGAATGTTGTTCGGAGTCCCGGATGAGATCCCGGACGCCACGAGGAGTTCCGGAATGGTCCGGAGGTAAAGATTTATATATGGGAAGTCCTATTTTGGCCACCGAAAAATGTTCGGGATTTTTCGGTATTGTACCGGGAAGGTTCTAGAAGGTTCCGGAGTGGGGCCCACCTGCATGGGGGGACCCACATGGACGTGGGTAGTGGGGGCAAGGCCCCACACCCCTGGTCAAGGCGCACCAAGATCCCCCCTTAGAATGAATAAGATCATATCCCGAAGGGATAAGATCAAGATCCTAAAAAGGGGGGATAACAATCGGTGGGGAAGGAAATAATGAGATTTCTTTCCTCCCACCTTGGCCAACGCCCCAATGGACTTGGAGGGCAAGAAACCAGCCCCTCCACCCCTATATATAGTGGGGAGGCGCATGGGAGCTATACACGAAGTTCTGGCACAGCCCTACCTCTCTTCCTACTCCTCCTCTCCCATGGTGCTTGGCGAAGCCCTGCTGGATTGCCACGCTCCTCCACCACCACCACGCCGTTGTGCTGCTGTTGGATGGAGTCTTCCTCAACCTCTCCCTCTCTCCTTGCTGGATCAAGGCGTGGGAGACGTCACCGGGCTGTACGTGTGTTGAACGCGGAGGTGCCGTCTGTTCGGCACTAGGATCATCGGTGATTTGAATCACGACAAGTACGACTCCATCAACCCCGTTCACTTGAACGCTTCCGCTTAGCGATCTACAAGGGTATGTAGATGCACTCTCTTTCTACTCGTTGCTGGTCTCTCCATAGACAGATCTTGGTGACACGTAGGAAAATTTTGAATTTCTGCTACGTTCCCCAAGAGGCTGCTCACTGCCGAAGCAAGAAGGAAATGGCCGAGATGGCCGTGAAGCTGAAGAACGTTGCTGACCGTTGCAATCTTCTTGAAAAAGAAGATCGGGCAGAACAGACGGACCTGGAGAAGGCCGTTTCTGATGCCAAGGATGCTCGCTCTGCAATGAGAGCTATGAAGGAGGAGCTGCGTCAGGCCGGAGAGATCGCGGCTGGAAAGCCCTTTATGCTGCGGAGGAAGTTCTGTGATCCTGAACATGCTCCGTTAGACCAGATGTGGAGTACGGCGGACACCTATCTGGATTTGGCAGCGAGTGCCGCAGATGCGGCCGAACACTTCCGAGATCAAGAAGATCGCGAAGTGGAAAAGCTCTTTTGGTCGCAGTTCCACAATCCGGAGCGTCCACTGTCATTAGCCGATCGTTTGGCTGAATGGGCCGAGCTAAATAGGTTGTCCGGACTCGCCATGAAGTATGTCATGAGTCATCTGTGGCCAGAGAGGCCGGAGCCGAAAAGTTATTTCAACTTAGTGCAACAGTTCCTTGGTGCGGCGCCGCATATCGATGCGATGAAGAGGTCAGCATGCATAGAGGGTGTGCGGATGGCTCTTGCCCGTGTGAAGACATACTGGGCAGAAATGGAGGCCACCGCTGTTGCATCCCCAGACTCGGATGGAAGCCGAATACCTGCCGAGCACTATTTTCAGGAAGTTCTACAAGGTGCTCGTTTAATAGAGACGCAGTGCTCGAAGGATACTATATTCGAATAGCATATATTATTGTAAAACAATATTTTGATAAATTGTAGAAGCTTTTTATACTTGTGTCTGCAAGTATTATAATACCTCTTGTGCGGCCGTTTAACATATATGTATATATAATCTGAAAGATGGCAGTCGTCGGCTTTAACCCCCACGCACATAATGCGGGGGTGTTCACAGAAGGCGCATTTTCACACTTGATCCAACGTCTTGGTCCTACAAAGGAGGTGATAGCGCAGCGAACTAGGCAATCGGACTATGATGCTTTATCACTTTCACTTAGCCATAGGAGTTTGACAGTGAGGCTACTTATATAGCCCCTGGTGGCGCCTGCGCTCGCCCGAACTCGGGGCGCGTATGTGCCTGGCCGGGAAGCAGCCCTTCGTTAATGCGGAGGAATCCTAAAGATTCCGGTAAGTCATCGAGTGGTTGACCAGTCTCACGCTATATCATGACAGTCAATTTTTGGCTTTCTCTACTGAGGTGCTCACCTGGCCGAACCGGGGCACAATCGCAGTAGTTCTCCTGGTGCCGCCTTAGCCGATAGAGCGGAACGTAAGGTAGCAAAACACAGGAGCCGGGCAAACCCAACATTTGACCAAAGACATGACTCGGAGCTAATGCATATAAGGCCAAACTCGCGACGCCGAACACTCCCTAAGGTATTCGGTCTTTATGAGGGCGGGCGGGATAACACCCTTAGTAATAAGACCCTAGTGTCCAGGTACGCGCAAAACTCTAACGTGGCCACATGCCAAAACGCCAGCCTCCTCCTTGGTTATACCAAGAAACCAAGGGATGTGTATCAACAAGAGACAGTAAAAAAGGTTTACGCAGGGTCTTAATCTGAAAAGAATCCTTGGAATGGGTCCCTGCTGCACGTCTGCGCCTGTGTCTCCGTTGTGCCGTATCTTGGACGGGCGTAGCACGGTGTTCATCTGTAAAAGAGAGGAACTTAGTTTAGGAAAGATCGTGCCGAACATGAGTTATACTAAATAAACGAAGTATAAATCGAAATGGGTAAAATTGAGCTTTATTGTCTCTTGTTTTATATGCGCGGATCCCCTAGTACAGGGGTATACGGCTATTAAGCCTTTATCAATTGTATGTTTATGCCGGACTCATCTAGCCGTGTCCGTGGTCTTGACGACCTGTTTAGGTGCTTTGGCTGGTGAAGCCGCTTTATTGTGGGGCTGTCAAGGCAGCCGCACTGTCTTCCGCGCGGGGGGAACACTCAATGTTTTCCCTTTAATGAGATGATACCTCGTGGACCGGGCATCTTAAGCGTGAGAGATGCATAATGCGGTATTGCGTTAAAGCGGGTGAAAGCTTCGCATCCCAACAGTGCTTGATAGCTACTTGAGAATGGGGCGATGTGGAAAGTTAGCTGTTCGTGACGGAAGTTATCGGGGGAGCCGAACATAACTTCTAGCCGGAGAGAACCCATGCAACGGGCATCTGGGCCTGGCGTTACCCCTTGAAAGGAGGTTTTGCTATGGTGAATTTTTATTGGGTCTATCCCCATGTTGCGGATTGTGTCCTGGTATAACAGGTTTAGACCGCTGCCGCCGTCCATCAGGACATTTGTAAAGTGGAGTCCGCCGATTATTGGATCTAATACCAAGGCAGTCCAGCCTGCGTTCCGGATACTTCTAGAGTAATCCTGATGGTCGAAGGTGATCGGTTTTAACAACCATTGGCGGGACTCCTTTGGGATAGGCCGTATGGCGCGTATCTCGGTTGGCGCCATTCTATTTGTCACGTGAAGTAAGTTTACTGTTTTGACTTCTTGTGGGAAATCCTTTTGTTTCCTGGTGCTCTGCTTGTGGGGTTCATTGTCGTCCTCACTTGGTGTGTCGAACCCCTTGTGTTCGGCGTTGAGTTTGCCGGATTGCTTGAAAACCCAACAATCTCTGTGGGTATGGTTTGTAGGCTTCCCGGGAGTACTGTGTATTTGACATATCTTGTCCAAGATTTTGTTTAAGTTGGATAGCTCGTCCCTGTTATCCTTGAGGGGCGGCTTTCTCTGATTCTGCCGCGAGCTTTCGAATCCGGCGTTGACCGCCGTGCTCTTTGGGCTGTTTCTCTTATTCCGGCGCTGGTCCTTGTTGCATCGGGGTTTTCCGTTTCCATCCCTAACTTCGGATGTACTTGGGTCGCTGGTGCTACATCTTGCCAACCAGTTGTCCTCTCCTGCGCAAAAGCGGGTCATGAGGCTTGTTAATGCGGCCATTGTTCTTGGCTTTTCTTGGCCGAGGTGTCTGGCGAGCCATTCGTCTCGAACGTTATGCTTAAAAGCTGCTAGGGCTTCGGCGTCCGGACAGTCGACTATCTGATTCTTTTTAGTAAGAAATCTGTTCCAGAATTTCCGGGCTGACTCTCCGGGCTGTTGAGTTATGTGACTGAGATCGTCTGCATCCGGAGGGCGGACATAGGTCCCTTGAAAATTTGCCCGGAAAGCACCCTCAAGCTCTTCCCAACTTCCAATGGTGTTTTCGGGAATGCTTTTGAGCCAATGCCGGGCTGGCCCTTTAAGCTTGAGGGGTAAGTATTTTATGGCATGGAGGTCATCTCCTCTGTCCATGTGTATGTGGAGGATATAATCCTCGATCCAGACCCCAGGGTCTGTTGTTCCGTCATACGCCTCTACGTTTACGGGCTTGAATCCCGCTGGAAATTCATGGTCCAGCACCTCATCGGTGAATCATAGGGGGTGTGCGGCACCCCTGTATTTGGGTGTGCCGTGATGTTCGGATATTTGTTGTGTTGCATTGCTTACTAGAGCTTGCTTTCTTGGCCCGTAGATAGATCTGGCTGGGCCATCTTTTTGATGCGGATCCTTTGGTGGATCGCGTGCCGGCTTGTGTGCGTCGCCGCTTGCCGCTCCATGCTGGCCATGTGGTCGTCTATCCGACCGGGTGGCTTTCCTATTTTTTGACTGCGGGGGCTCTAAGGCCTCCTCGTCAAATTCAGGCAGTAGCTTTCGCTTTGGATAGCTTTTTGTGCGGCGACTGCTGCCATATTTGTCCGCGGTGCTGCGTACTTTGCTCCATCTGATTCTGAGTGCATCTTCCGCAGTTTTGAGCTTCCGCTTCTGCTTTTTCAGGCTACGCGCAGTAGCGACGAGCCCTTCGTGGAGGTTCTTCTGCTCCATGAGCCTATCTGGCGTAAGGTCGTCCGGACTGTTGTTTTCGCCGGGGATGGGGTGTTCGGTTTGTTTATCCAAGTTGCCCTGTTCGGACGGTTGCTCGAAGGCATGTTCGTCGTCCGCCGGCTCATCCTGCTCTATGGCTGGGTCTGTATGGCTGCTGTCTCTGTCGAGGCGGGGCTTGGAGCGGCGCTTACGTTGCCGCTTTGATTGCTTTTTGAGTGAACGATCCCTCGTTGCATCCCTGTGTTCCTCATCGTCGCTTCCTTTGGGTGTGTCCACCATGTATACATCATGAGATGAGGTGGCTGTCCAGTGCCTTATAGGTGTTGGTTCATGTTCATCTCCTACATCGTCGTCCATACCGTCGATGTCTTCGAAGTCGAAGACGAGCACGTCGTTTAAATTATCGACAGTGGCTACGAAGTGGGTGGTGGGTGGGCTTTGAATTTCTTCATCATCCGCATCCCAACCTTGTTGACCATAGTCCGGCCAGGGCTCTCCTGATAAAGAGAGAGACTTTAGTGAATTCAGAATATCGCCGAAGGGTGAGTGCTGAAAGATGTCCACGACGGTGAACTCCATGATCGGCGCCCAATCGGGTTCGATCGGTAGGGGCGCGGAGGGCTCGGAGTCTGGAGAGGAGTCCAGCTCCTTGGAGTCACGGGCTTCACAGAGAATAGGGCTGGTGTTCGGCTCGATCGCCGTAGAGATTGCAGCCCCCGAGGCGGTGTCCAACCACCCATCCTCGATTGGCGCAGTTGGCTCCGAATTAAGGGTCGGAGCTGATGCGAGTGCGGCGCGCTCGGCTGCGGCTCGAATCCGTCGAAGATCAAGTCTCCGCGGAGGTCCGCTGTGTAGTTTAAACTTCCAAATATGACCTGACAGCCAGGGGCGTAGCTTTCGATCTGCTCCAGATGGCCAAGCAAATTGTCCCGCAGTGCAAAGCCGCCAAATACGAAGATCTGTCTAGGGAGAAAAGTCTCACCCTGGATCGCATCATCCTTGATGATCGGAGGAGCCATCGGGCCTAAAAGTGACGACAAACAGGAACTCTCAATGAAAGCACCAATGTCGATGTCAAAACTGGCGGATCTCGGGTAGAGGGTCCCGAACTGTGCGTCTAGGCGGATGGTAACAGGAGGCAGGGGACACAATGTTTTACCCAGGTTCGGGCCCTCTTGATGGAGGTAAAACCCTACGTCCTGCTTGATTAATATTGATGATATGGGTAGTACAAGAGTAGATCTACTGCAAGATCAGAGAGGCTAAACCCTAGAAGCTAGCCTATGGTATGATTGTTGTTCATCCTACGGACTAAAACCCTCCGGTTTATATAGACACCGGAGAGGGCTAGGGTTACACAGAGTCGGTTACAATGGTAGGAGATCTACATATCCGTATTGCCAAGCTTGCCTTCCACGCCAAGGAAAGTCCCTTCCGGACACGGGACGAAGTCTTCAATCTTGTATCTTCATAGTCCAGGAGTCCGGCCGAAGGTATAGTCCGGCTATCCGAACACCCCCTAATCCAGGACTCCCTCATATATGTTCCTAAGAGGCCCTGATGGGTTGGACCTATGCCTTTTCTAATCTGTGTGAACCCGGAAACTACTACGGGTCATACTCTACTATTGTCATGCCAGATAAAATTTCTACACTACAGCCTCATCAAAAACGAGAAGTAAAATGAAAGGTTATGCATTGAAGAAGTGGGAGTCGACCTTGAGCCTTTGCGTTCATGCCCATGGTCCCGATGTGGAACTTTTCATCGAAGCTTCTTGTAAATGATAATAATCCCCTTGTTATAAGTTCATCCTGTATCTATGTTTGGTCCTTTGTAATCATGGTTCCGACCATATTTTCTCCTTAATACCATTTCTCGGACAAGTTGAAGTACTTGTCTTGTGCAGTTCATTGCACCTGTCCAACCTTTACTTTGATCTACTATCGATTATTACACTATGATATCTTGATAATGTCTTGGAACTACATAACTTCTTATGGGTTCTTCATTAACTATTATTTCTCACCAATTCCAAGTTTTCTGGGTTCTGGGTTGTCGTCAACCGAGAACATCGAATAGTGAATCAAGTCTGCACTCTGATTCAATAACCCTAAATAATTTTCGTCGCTTACGAGTTTAAATAATCCTTCAAGTCATTCCTAGCTTGATCGGCTATACCCTTATCGTGCTGCTCTTAACTGTGCTACCTGGTCCTTCTTCCCGGAGCACAATTTTCTATGATGAGCTAAGCTTACGCCGATTTTCGTCATCATATCATTTCTCCTTAAACCACAAGCTTGGTTTCGAGTTTGTGCCATACCCGTGGTTCCAATAACCTTTCGCTTCATCAATCGTTTAACTTTATGTCATCGCCGAGGGATTACATCTTCATGAAACCTCTCAACCATTGTGTCGTGATCATCATCAATCTTATGAGCTCTTCTAGAATATCAATCGAAGTCATGGTGAGAAATACCATCCTTGCCCCTCGATGAATTGTGTTATCATCGAAAAGTTATTGCCTTCCCTCCAACACAAACTTGTTCGTGTTCCATGTTATACCTTGAGTTCCTTGCTATCCAACATTTGTTCTTCCTTACCTTGGAGTATTACCATCTTTTATATCCAGGATGTCATGCTTAGCACACCTGGCCGGAGGCCCTATGGTTATAGATTCCTTTTCAGCAAGGTTATCCATTCTCCCATGAGGAAATTGTAAGACTTATTCTACAAGTTATTCCTGAGGGATCCTTTGTGTATCCAAGTTTGATCTTTGCTTGAAGACCATGTAAATGCTATCTCGAAGCATGTCTGTGGTACTCTGATCTTCAATAAGAACATTTGAAGCACAATGCTAAATTTTCTTATCATTTACCCTAACACCGTTGTATGGGTAATATCATGAGATTTCCCCCCTTACCTAAATGGTTTTCTACTTTCTATCCTGTTATGGATATCATGCTCTGCTTGTCCTTGGGAAGGATATACACTTGAAGTATGTGTTTAAACACATTTCCCTTTCCATTGTTCTGTTTAAACCTGATAATCGCATTTTCCTTTCCATTGTCTTCTTAAGCTTTCTTGTAATCTGACTTAACTGAGCAGTGATAATTCCCTGCTGGGTAAGCACCTCGTTGTACACCTCTGTCAGTAAGACCCTGTTACCATTGTTGATAGCATCCCGGTAACCACCGATGGACGAGAACTTTGCCTATTGGTCCGCCTCGTTCAACAAGCAGGAAAATGGTTCTCTTCGTCCCTCGCCCTTGGTATCGATGTTGTTGCCGACATAACTGACAGGCTAGCCTCTGACATGCCTTGCTATCGTGACCATGCAAGATGTCACCACTCCTACTTTTATCCCAGATGGTGGGCCCATAACCCACAGTTCCACAGGATCGAAACCTGACTCTCCTGTACACCATCTATTCCCAAGGTTGTTCCTCGTTGTCGGTGTCAAAACCGGCGGATCTCGGGTAGGGGGTCCCGAACTGTGCGTCTAGGCGGATGGTAACAGGAGACAAGGGACATGATGTTTTTACCCAGGTTCAGTCCCTCTCGATGGAGGTAAAACCCTAATCCTGCTTGATTAATATTGATGATATGGGTAGTACAAGAGTAGATCTACCACGAGATCAAGGAGGCTAAACCCTAGAAGCTAGCCTATGGTATGATTGTTGTTCGTCCTACGGACTAAAACCCTCCGGTTTATATAGACACCGGAGAGGGCTAGGGTTACACGGAGTCAGTTACAATGGTAGGAGATCTACATATCCGTATCGCCAAGCTTGCCTTCCACGCCAAGGAAAGTCCCTTCCGAACACGGGACGAAGTCTTCAATCTTGTATCTTCATAGTCCAGGAGTCCGGCTATCCGGACACCCCCTAATCCAGGACTCCCTCAGTAGCCTCTGAACCAGGCTTCAATGACGACGAGTCCGGCGTGCAGATTGTCTTCGGCATTGCAAGGTGGGTTCCTCCTCCAAGTACTTCATAGAAGATTTTGAACACAAAGGTAGTGTCTGGCTCTGCAAAATAAGTTTCCACATATTGCCATAGAGAGAATAATATTTACACAAATCTAATCTGCTGACGTATTCCGTAGCGTGACATCACACCATGGCCAAGTCGTTATTCGAATCATTTTACTGTCCCACCTCAGTGCATTTAGCGAGGCGGTTTCCTTGGCACGTCTTGTCAAAGCAGAGATCGTGTCCCCTTATTCCGGGATTATCATCAATACGGGCGTGGGTAACCCAACTGCGCCATTGATTATAGCGCTTGGGAGATAAGCGAGTTTTACCAGGCTGGTGGGGACGCATAGTCGCGTCCGCCCATATAAGGGGATAAGGATCCACCTTTTCATCCACGCCTTCTTCCTCCTTCGCCTATCCATTTCCGCGCACTCGAGCTCCAGTGCCCAAGTCCGCACACCCCACCTCAACCTTCTCCAGCCATGTCCGGAGCGGGAGGCAAGTGGATGGTCTCCTCCGTCACGGAGGGACACATCAAAAAACTGAGGAAGGTCGGATACTTGTCTAACGACATTGCGCACCGGCTTCCCGAAGAGGGGCAGCTCATCCCCACCCCTAGGCCCCATGAGAGGGTGGTGTTCCCCCCCCCATTTCCTCCGCGGACTGGGCTTCCCTCTCCACCCATTTGTTCGGGGGCTCATGTTCTACTATGGCCTTGATTTCCACGATCTGGCCCCGAACTTTGTCCTCAACATCTCAGTGTTTATCGTCGTGTGCGGGCTTTCTTCTGCATCCGCCCCCATTTTGGCCTATGGCTCAAGACTTTCAATGTCAAGCCGAAGGTGGTGCGTGGCACCCAAGCGGAGTGTGGTGGCGCCATGGTGGGCAAGATGCCTAACGTCCTATGGCTCGAGGGCTCCTTCGTGGAGACCTAAAGGGGTGGCAATCGGGGTGGTTTTACATCACCGAGCCGCGCGACCCTGAATGGGTCGCAACCCCCGAGTTCCGATCCGGACCCCCTACGCGGCTCACCTCCTGGAAAGAGACAGGCCTGTCGTGGGGTAAAAAAGGAGAGCTGACCGGACTCCAAACATGCGTCCAAACCCTGGTGGACAAGAAGCTCAAACTTGTCAACATAGTCCAGGTTATGCTCATCCGCCGGATCCTCTCGTGTCAACAACGGGCTTTCAACCTGTGGGATTTCAACCCGGCGCAGCACCGAACTCTGAGCAGGCTCTTCGACACGACGTACGAAGATGCTTGGAAGGTGCTTTTCAAGGGCACCGAGGCCCCCGCATCCGCTACCGAGGATCGCGGATTCAACACGCAGCGTCACGCTAGTGCGGTAAGCTGTTTTTACCTTTTACAGGGTATTAGTTTTTCATAGTTTGACTCCATGCGGGATCTAAGCTCCCTTACCTTTGATAGGATTGGCAAGAGACGTCCGGACAGATCAACTGTCTGGCTTCTTTGCCCGAAGGCCCAGCGGACGCTCGCTTGGCGAAGCTGCTGGTTCCGGCACCCTATGTGGTGCCGAAGAAGAAGGCCACTGGGACTCGAAAGAGTGCCTGACGCCTGGAGGTGTCGGATTCATCATCCGACGACTCCAAGACACACTCCTCCCGTGAAGACGAGGAGGAGGAAGAAGAGACCTCTCCCCCTCCAGTGGGGGGAGGGAAGAAAAGGAAGGCTGCCCCAACTGGGGAGGCCGAAGGGTCCAAGAAGGGGAAGACCCCTCCTCCGGACTACTCCACCAACGCCGATGACGGCGAAGAGGAGTGGCCGCACAGGGCCAAGCCCCTGGCGAGATCGTAAGTATTCGGACACCAGAGCAACTCATAGTGTTCCTTTCTTGCATAGCTCCTCCTTACGCCGAATATGACTATGCAGTCCGCCCAAAGACCGGCTCGACGTGTCGTGGAGCGGTTCCCTGGATTCGTTGGATGTGAATTCGCTTCCGACGGCTACCTCCCCCCACCCTATGGACAACGCCGAGGTGGCGTCCCAACAGGTTCCAAGCCAGGAGGTGGTGGTCCTAGGGGCGCCGCAAGGCGACCTCCCAGACTCCAGGCGCAAAGGGGATAAAACCCCCAAGGGCTCAGTCCGGCCTTGAGCCGGACACCGCGACGGAACCTTCAACGGTTCTGGACTCCGGTAGGCAGCCTCCTTCTAAGAGGAGCAAGCCTACCGAGCCGGTGACCTCCGTCCAACCGGAGGCACCGGACAATTTTGCTGGAGGTGCTTAACGGCGCCTCCATCGACGAGGAGCACCACACTATTATGAGTGCGGTGATCCAGAAGGTTCAGTCCGCCAAGAGCGGACTGACTGAAGCCTGTGCCAGCCTTCTAACAGGCTTTGAGGTAGGTAAAGAATATGTAAAAATATTACCGCATAGACAGTAGCTCCCGATGCTCTGTTCGGTGTTCGGAAAGAAAAGTCGAATAGAGGATCTAATAACATCCGCAGGAGTCTAACATAATCAAGTCAATACGCGTATGCAGGCTTCGCTGCTGGCCTTCGCCGCACTGACTGCGGAGGTGGATACACTGAAGCAAAACCTCGCGCGGTCCGAGAACGAGCTCGGCCATGCCAAGAGGCAACTCGAGGAGAAGGAAGGTAAGTAATACCTTGCGCAAGTATATAGAGAAGACGTGGTTGCAAAAAATGACAGGATCAACGTGCTATTATAGGGGCCACGACCGAGATGGCAACCCTTAAGAAAGCGTTGTCCGAGGCCGAAAACAGAGCGGCCGCGGAGCGCACAGAGAGAGGGAAGCAGGAGGCGCGGGTGGAGGAAGTGGAGAAAGAGCTCCAGACTCTCATGAAAAAACATGAGAGTTTGGAGCTTGACTCAAAGACACAAGTGTCCGAGCTTGCGGTAGCCCTCGAAAGCGCGAAGTCTGCCAAGGCCGAAGCCCAAAAAGCCCTCCAAGAAATTGAAGCGATGAAGAAGACAGCGGCGGGTAAGGCATTCATTATGCAAAGCAAGCACATGAAAGTGAATTACTTGTTACTTACCCGACTCCAGAGCTCTCCAGGAGCATTCGCAGATTTGCCCCGCAGTGCATCTGATGCCGCCGCCTACTATCGATCTGAGGAGGGGAGCTCGACGGAGAAGGTGTTCTGGTCTCAGTATGTCGAGGCCGGACACCTGGTGCCTTTGAGCGACCAGCTGAAGCAAATGGTCGAGCTCCACAAGGTGGCCGAACAAGCCATAAAGGGCCTCATAGTTTGGCTTTGGCCTGGAGAGGCTCTGCCTGGGAGCTACTTCGGGCTGGTGAGGCGGCTGGTGGATGCCTGTCCACGGCTTGAAGTAATCAAGCGCTCCATCTGCATCGAAGGTGCCCGTAGGGCGCTTGCCCGTGCTAAAGTGCACTAGGGAAAGATGGATGCGGAGAAGCTGGTGAAGGACGGGCCGCCGCCGGGCAAGGAGCATCGCGTCCCGGAAGCGTATTATGAGGGCGTCCTGAAGGGTGCCCGCCTTATAGCAGATGAATGCTCCAAAGATATAATTTTTGAGTAAACTCGCATTTGTGATCCTGTACGCTGAAAACTTGTTCATATGCACTAAGCAACGCTTTTGAATTTAAAATATTACCTTCTGTGCGGCCGTTTATCAAATTTGAGAGATGGCGAGTCGTCGGCTTCTGCCCCCATGCCGCGAGTGCTGGGGTGTTCGGGATAAACATGAGCACTCTTTTTCCCATTCTTGGGTCCTTCGAGGGAGGCGCTCAACACAACGAACAAGGCAATCGGACTATAATGCTTGAACACTCTCACTTAGCCATAGAATTCTATAATTTTAAATTTCGACGAAGCCCCTAGTGCTCGGAAGACCGAGTCGGGGCGCTATCCACGCCTAGGCCGGACAAAGCCGACTCCTCGCTCTAAGCGGCATAAGTCTTTAGGGACTCGAAAACCTCTCGAACAGCGACCAGCTCTCGCCTCATCATGACGGTCAGTTTTAGCTTTCTCTACTGAGGTGCTTAGCCCAGCTCAACTGGGGCACAATTGCAGTAGTTCTCCTAGTGCTACCTTAGCCGATATAACGGAACGTAAGGTACCAAAACATAGGAGCCGGGCAAACCCAACTATTGACCCAAGACATGATTCGGAGCCGATGCATATAATGCTATAAGTTCGGGGTGCCGCACTTGTGAAAGTGTTCGGACTTCAAACACCATATTGTGGGGTACTTAAGCCCCTGGCGTATTGGCCGTACCAAAGTGTACGGGTGCAACATGTCATTAATGAACATATATTCGTAAAAAAGAGTAATGCAATAATAGACGGAATCTATGCATTGTTTATTTAAAAAAGCTACGATCAAAGCAGAACGGTACAAATAGTGCAATAAGCAAAAGATGGGACTATTTAACATGTCCTTTCCAGGGGCGAGCTGCGAAATGGTATGTGAAACAGGTATACTGCTCGTTATAGAGACCACCTTAGAGTTCCATAGTGCGGCGTAGCTTTCTGCTTCCCTGGTTGTATCGTTTGTGCGTTAATTGTACTACCGGACAAGCCTTCCGAAGAATGGAGTCCTGAAAATAAGAGAAAATTAAGAAATCGGCAGCCCCTAGTGCGGTTTAAGCCGCGTTTCGGGCGTGCCGTGATGGTGCCCCTCCCCCTGTGCCCATGGTATTTCCAGAGCGTAGTTATGTACGCGCAACACTGGTTTCGCAAGTTCGCGAGGGCTGGGGTCGGGGCCGCATTACTACGCTTGCTCGGAACGTGCCAGGCGGTCTTGTTGTAGGTTACTCCGGGCGCGCTTGACGGTGTCCAGACGTTTAATGGCCGGACTGGAGAATTGCCTTGAGAGGCTGCTTTGTACTTCTGCTGCGATAGCCGCCGTATGCTCCTCCATTCAGAGAGAGCGTTTGGTGTTTCCATTGACCGTGATGACTCCTCGAGGGCCTGGCATCTTGAGCTTGAGGTATGCATAGTGCGGCACCGCATTGAACTTGGCAAATGCGGTTCGCCCGAGCAGTGCGTGATAGCCACTGCGGAACGGGACTATGTCGAAGATTAACTCCTCGCTTCGGAAATTATCCGGAGATCTGAAGACCACTTCAAGTGTAACTGAGCCTGTATAGTTGGCCTCTACACCTGGTATGCCACCTTTAAAGGTCGTTTTAGTGGGTTTAATCCTCGAGGGATCGATGCCCATTTTCCGCACTGTATCCTGGTAAAGCAGGTTCAGGCTGCTGCCGCCGTCCATAAGGACTCTAGTGAGGTGAAATTCGTCAATAATTGGGTCTAGAACCAATGCGGCGAATCCGCCATGACGGATGCTAGTGGGGTGGTCCTTTCGATCAAAAGTGATCGGGCAGGAAGACCATGGGTTGAACTTTGGGGCGACTGGCTCCATCGCGTATACGTCCCTTAGCGCATGCTTCCGCTCCCTCTTGGGGACGTGGGTTGCATATATCATGTTCACCGTCCGCACTTCTGGGGGAAAACCTTTCTGTCCACTGTTGTTCGGCGGCCGGGGCTCCTCCTCATCATCACTATGCAGCCCCTTGTCTCTGCTTTCGGCATTTAACTTGCCTGCCTGCTTGAACACCCAACAATCCCTGTTGGTGTGATTGGCCTGTTTTTCGGGGGTGCCATGTATCTGGCATGAGCGGTCGAGTATTCGGTCCAAACTGGACGGGCCCGGAGTATTTCTTTTGAATGCCTTTTTCCGCTGACCAGGTTTGGAGCCTCTGAATCTGGCATTAGCTGTCGTATCCTCAGTATTGTCGCCGTTAATGCGACGCGACCTACCACTGCTGTCCTTGGTATCCGAATTACCAGGGCTCTTGGTCATGTTATTGCTGCGAGCTAGCCAGCTGTCTTCTGCCGCGCAAAAGCGGGTCATAAGTGTCGTGAGGGCTGCCATAGATTTCGGCTTTTCCTGTCCTAGGTGCCGTGCAAGCCACTCGTCATGGATGTTATGCTTGAAGGCTGCTAGGGCCTCTGCATCCGGACAGTCGACGATTTGATTTTTCTTGGTTAGGAACCGTGTCCAGAATTGTCTGGCCGATTCCTCTGGATGCTGAATTATGTGGCTAATGTCATCGGCGTCTGGTGGTCACACATAAGTGCCCTGGAAATTATCGAGGAATGCGGTTTCCAGGTCCTCCCAACAACCAATTGATTCTGCTAGCAAGCTGTTAAGCCAATGCCGAGCTGGTCCTTTAAGCTTGAGTGGGAGGTATTTGATGGCGTGTAGGTCATCACCGCGGGTCATGTGGATATGAAGGAGATAGTCCTCGATCCATACCACAGGATCTGTTGTGCCATCGTATGATTCGATGTTCACGGGTTTGTAACCCTCGGGGATTTGATGATCCATTACTTCATCTATGAAGCATAGTGGGTGTGCGGCGCCTCTGTATTGGGCTATATCACGACGCAGCTCAAACGAGCTTTGTCTACTGTTTTCGGCCCGGCCGGATTGACTGTATCCGGAGTGATGATTACCGTCTCGTGCCGTGGGGCGCCCACGCGATCCATAGATCGATCTTGTTTGCCTTGCCTTGTCCTCCAATATATCTCGGAGGTCTGGCGCATTTTCCCGTGCCTTGGTATTTTTTGAGCGGCGCCGGGGTGTGGCTTGAGTGGAGGGCCGAGAGGCCTCTCTCTCGTGGTCACGGGGTGGCCGGTCGGCCGCATCATGCGCTGGTGATGTAGGTTTAGGTGCTTCCTCCTCTAATCGGGGTAGCAACCTGCGCTTTGGGTAGCTCTTGGAGGGGCGTTCGAGTTCATACTCTTCGGCCGCAAGGACTTCAGTCCATCTATCGGCTAGCAAATCTTGATCAGCTCTAAGTTGTTGATGTTTTTTCTTGAGGCTGCTCGCCGTGGCCATAAGCCTGTCGTTGTCGAGGCTTGCCTCGTCTTCGGAGGGAGGCATATAATTATCGTCCTCGACCTCTCTGTCTGCCGCTCTCCCATGAGGGCTGGCTTCTCCATCCTCCTGTGCTGAATCTTGCTGGAGGTGGTTGTCTTCGGCACTGTCTGGGGTGTTATTTTCTCGCGTGCCGGAATCACCGTTTTTGCTTTGGCGGGATTTAGAGCGGCGCCGCTGACGCTGGCGCTTAGGCTGCTTCTTGGAGGGGTCATCCTCCGCTGTTCCATTGCCATTGCCTTCTTTTGGGGTGTCCACCATGTATATATCATATGACGAGGTGGCTTTCCAGTGCCCTATAGGCGCTGGTTCTTGATCGTCTCCTGCATCGGCGTCCATACCGTCGATGTCTTCGGAGTCGAAGTCGAGCATGTCGGTTAAATCATCGACAGTGGCTACGAAGTGGGTGGTGGGTGGGCTTTGAATTTATTCATCATCCGCATCCCAACCTTGCTGACCATAGTACGGCCAGGGCTCTCCTGATAAAGAGAGAGACTTTAGTGAATTCAGAATATCGCCGAAGGGCGAGTGCTGAAAGATGTCCGCGGCGGTGAACTCCGTGATCGGCGCCCAATCGGGTTCGATCGGTAGGGGCGTGGAGGGCTCGAAGTCTGGAGAGGAGTCCGGCTCCTTGGAGTCACGGGCTTCGCAGAGAATAGGGCTGGTGTTCGGCTCGATCGCCGTAGAGATTGCAGCCCCCAAGGCGGTGTCCAATCACCCATCCTCGATTGGCGTAGTTGGCTCCGAATTAAGGGTCAGAGCTGATGCGGGTGCGGCCTCCAGGGCACTGTTCGGCGGTAGAGCTAGATCATGCCCATCGTGACAGTGCGGCGTGCTCAGCTGCGGCTCGAATCCGTCAAAGATCAAGTCTCCGCGGAGGTCGGCCGTGTAGCTCAAACTTCCAAATCTGACCTGATGGCCAGGGGCGTAGCTTTCGATCTGCTCCAGATGGCCAAGCGAATTGGCCCGCAGTGCAAAGCCGCCAAATACGAAGACCTGTCCGGGAAGAAAAGTCTCACCCTAGATCGCATTTTCGTTGATGATCGGAGGAGCCATCGGGCCTAAAAGTTACGACACAGAGGAACTCTCAATGAAAGCACCAATGTCGGTGTCAAAACCGGCGGATGTCGGGTAGGGGGTCCCGAACTGTGTGTCTAGGCGGATGGTAACAGGAGACAAGGGACACGATGTTTTTACCCAGGTTCGGGCCCTCTCGATGGAGGTAAAACCCTACTCCTGCTTGATTAATATTGATGATATGGGTAGTACAAGAGTAGATCTACCACGAGATTAAGGAGGCTAAACCCTAGAAGCTAGCCTATGGTATGATTGTTGTTCGTCCTATGGACTAAAACCCTCCGGTTTATATAGACACCGGAGAGGGCTAGGGTTACACAGAGTCGGTTACAATGGTAGGAGATCTACATATCCGTATCGCCAAGCTTGCCTTCCACGCCAAGGAAAGTCCCTTCTGGACACGGGACGAAGTCTTCAATCTTGTATCTTCATAGTCCAGGAGTCCGGCCGAAGGTATAGTCAGGCTATCCGGACACCCCCTAATTCAGGACTCCCTCACTCGCGCTTGACTTCGTATGTAATTCATGGACCACCTGTCTAGTGATCTATTCTGGTATCAGGCGCAATGCTTATTCCCATTGCTCTATACCCCTTTCACACTTCGTTTCAGAAAACAAACGTTTGCCTATGCGCTTGAAACTTCCATTTTGCACCTCCTTACTTTGATCTCGATAATTTGTTAAGTATCAATTCGAGAGTTACTTTCCGCCACCATCCCCGATGTTATCAACCAGATAGTCAACCTTGTGAGGTTCGTTCTCCCAAAATAACCCCGCTTTATTCTACCGTAAGTACGATGGAGTTCCCGAAGAAAGAATGTCGACTTCATCATGATGACCTGAAGCAGAGAAATTAAGACATCAATGTATTGGATCAACCTCTTCGAGAAGAGTAACGAATACCGATAACCCTCGCTAGAATTTCGTAACCAGAACTTTCCCCCTTACTCCCCTCTTAAATCTCGGGACGAGATTTCTTGTAGTGGAGGAGAATTGTGACGACCGGATCATTAAGCTACAGTAATCTCTACTAATGATGCCATGTCACCATGATTAATGTGGTTAATCTCACGTTAGTTCAAAACCGATCCAAAATTCAAATTTAAAATAAAGTTGAACAATAAAGTTTTTAAACAATAAAACTAAAATCTTCTAGAGGGGGAAAATAATCCATAATAAATATTAGAGGAGAGACCACATTTTTATAATGTGTTTACATGTTCAAAACTAAATAAGATAGTGATTTAAAAGTTTAATTAAAAATGCCTTTTATTATTATGAAATGCTAGACTATTTTCTTTAGTGGTCAAACTTGTTATTACAGAGGCTTAAATTACAACACTATTTTTGGTGCCAATTGTATATTTTAGAAAACAAAAACGAATTAAACAATAAAATAAAATAGAGAAGAAAATAAGTAAAACGGAAAACAAAAAAACTAAAATAAAAGCATAGGCCACCCCCTCTCACATGGGCCTCGGCCCACCAGGCCACCACCTAGGCCGGCCCATCCCCACTCCTCCCCTTAACTCCCCACTCCCACCGAACCCTAACCCGTACCCCCCCACGATTCCCCTTTCCCCTCGTCACCCTCCCAGCGCCGCCTCCCGCGCACACACGACACACGCACGCAGACGTGCAGGGGAGGGCGCCCCTGTTCGGTCCCCTCCTCTCGACGCGCACCGCGCCCAAGGACCGCCGCCTCCGCCCTGCAACTCCTCCAACATCGCCGCAACGAGCCCCTCCGCCGGATCCCCCTCGTCCCGACCCCTCCCCGCCGGCTCCTCCAACCTCGCGCCGCGCCCCTGCCTCAGCGGACGGCCTCGACCTCCCCCGGCTTCACCGAGACCTCCACGAGCTCCGCTGTGAGCCTCTCCGACGACCCCCTCTCAACCTCGTCGCCGTAATCGCCGTTCGCGTCCTCCCGTTGCTGCGCCCGGTGCCCTGCTCCGTGCACGACCAGGCTGCGCCCGCGCCGGCCTCCGCCCCGCGCCTGCCGTGCTGTCCTGGAGCTCCGCGTGCCCGCTTGCCTCTGGATGCGCTCACCGCGCCCAGCCCGCGACCTGGGTTCCCCCTGCCGTACCCGCGCGCCCAACCCATCCCCTGGCCGCGTCCGCCTGGGCGTGGTGCGCCGGCAGCATGCCCGTGCTGCCCCGCTCCGCCGCCCTGCCTGCTCGTCCTCACGCCGCACTGCTCCACCGACGCGCCCGAGATGCGCTGCCGCCCGCCGTTGCTCGCTACTGCTACCGCCGCTGCTCCCTGCCTGCGCCCTTTTCCTGCAGCGCCCGCCCCGCTCGTCCCGCCGGCACCGGCGCTGCCCGCCGCCGGAGCCGCCCCGTTACCGGCCGGCCCTTGCCCCCCCTGCGCCTGACCGTGGTCGCCGGCCCTCCTCTGCGAGGCCCTGCGTGGACTGGGATCAGGTGACATGCCTCTTGGCAGTCACCGCGTAACATGCGCCCTCCCATCCATCGTTGGTTCCTCATCCAACGCCACTGATTGATCCAAGTGCAAAACGATTCAGACTTGAGCTTTTTTCAGACAGTCGACAGTAGCAAGCGTCTCACAACAGCGATCATTTTGCTAGTCCAGAAACTACAGCTTTATATGTTGTACCAATTTGTATACATTAAAATCAAGACCTGGCAACGATCAAGCATGCATCAACCAATTTATCAACACATTCAGCCACCATCCTCACATTAGAAAACTGAAAAAAATTTCCATACTTACACATCTTTAGACAGCCGACAGTGTAAACAACATCAGTCAGTTTCTATCAAGCATACATCAACCAATTCATGAACCCGTCCAGCCATCATCCACACATTAGAAAACTGAAAAAAAAAAATCCAAACTTACTATTCTTTAGACAGCCAACAGTAAAGCCAACATCAGTCAGTTTTGATGCAATTAGAGATAAAAAACAACAGGAACTATTTAAGGTTAAAAAGAGGTATTGTACATGATCGAGTCAATAAATTCAACACTTAGCATTGAAAGAAACAGCAGCCATCATTCTTGCTCAAGATCAACACTAGTATTGCTGGACCAAATTACATGCTGCCACTAGCAGTACTCAACATGTAAATTCTGCAGCAACAAGTCTTGCTAGTGAAACAATCATCGGAGTACACAAAATAGGCCGTTTTACTTGTACACTTGGGCCACAAAAGACTATAGTTAGCCCCAACTATAGTTAACTCTGTCCAAAATACTATCTAGAAGACTTGCACATGCTAAAACAAATGATGAACATCACAAGGTGGAGTTGTCAAGAGTTGGGTGAAACTGAAGATTGCATTGCACTCTTGAAACTCCAAGTTTGCTCCTTTGTTCTTGTCATCCTTCTCCGCTTCCACTTGAGGCTTCCCCTTCTTTTGTTGCTTCTAGTGAAAATTAAAGTAACTAGTTTAGAATTGAACAATGAACAAATCATGTAAATAACGACATACCTTTGCTCCTTTTTTTGTTGGTGTGGTAGTTTTAGTTGACCTGCGCTTCCCCTTGAGTAACTTATCAAGCCAACCTTTCTTTCTCCTTAAATTTCTTGATTGAACCTCTTTTTTCTTTAGTTGTGCGGAACAAAGAAACTCATTTGTTTGCTGGACATTTGGTTCAACATTTTCCTTGTCTTTACATGGTTCATTCATAGCACTAGTAGTTGCGTTGAGTTTATCCTCTATTTGTGGAGCAACAGAATCAAGTGCATTCTCCAATAGCACACAACATTCTAAATAGTTGGCTGCTTTATGTGCCAAATTGTGAAATTTATGAGACAAATCCTGGTACCGAAGTTGAGCTTCTAGTTTTGGATTTTCTACAACATTCCTTCCTTGCCTATCTTGTATACTTCCATTGCGTGCTTCTCTAGTCCATCTCTTTAAGACATAATGTGTTGGCATTGTCTTTATATTCAGCAAATCAAGAACTTTGAGACCATGTCCACACAATACTCCTGCCCTATTGAACATTCCACAACTACATGAAATGGTTTGGGTCAAAGGATCACTTATCACTATGCGCTCCTCCTCGAACTGTAAATCACCATGCAAACTCCCAATAGCAACACCAAATTTGTTATTTCCATCCAATACTCTACAACATGCAGCCATGGATCTTTCATACTCACCTTGGAAAGCTTCAAAAATAATTGGAGTATACACTTTGCTTGCTTGCACCAACATAGGTGTGAACATTTTGATTCTTGGTAATTTTTTCCTTGCCTCAAATTCAGATTCCAATTCCTTTCTTCTTTTCACTTCCATCGTCCTCTCAAAGTGCATCAAGAATCGAACAATATGAAAATCTGATTTCAAATGATTCTTCAATGCATTGTTGAAGCTCTCACTTAGTTGTGTACTCCTCACTCCCAAACTGAAGACATCTCTCATATAACATTCAGCCCATTTTTCCTTCACCTTGTAGATACTATCTAACCAAGTTTGCTTATGCACCTTTTGTCTCATATTATCAAACGCTTCTTCAAATTCTGCCTTGTCCTCATAACCATACATACATGCACCAAAATCAGTGAGAATGTGAGTCTCCTTTTCTTCATCTTCCACTTCATCTTCCTCTTCGTCCTTCACTGAAGATAAATGTTTGACAGCATTTTGCATTATGTGGAAGGTGCACAATCCATGATATGATTGCGTGAAGACATGCTCTATAGCTTTTCCCATTGCTATATCTTGATCCGTATAAATAGTTCTAGGTTGTCTTTCATTATGTGCTGCTAGAAAACTCTCAAAGAGCCATATAAACGAGTCTCGTGTTTCATCAAACATCAAGGCAGCACCAAAAATGGTGGTTTCTCTAAACTGATTGAGCCCAAGAAAAATACCAAATGGCCTATACTCTTTATTTGTGCCAAATGTGGTGTCAAATGTGACAACATCACCAAAGTGTGCATAATCAAGTAACATTTTAGCATCAACCCAGAATATGTTGGCAATATTCTCCTCACAATCGAGCTGCAAAGCATATTGAAATGATGGATTCTCAGCAACTTTGTCGCGAAAATACTTCAACATACTCCCAGCCTGTCCAAAAGCCAATTCTCTCTGTCTCTTGGTTCGCAAATGATTCTTTTGGTCCCGACAAGTATAGCCAAGGTTAAGCGGCCCACCAACTTTACGACAAGCAAACTCATGTGCGGCTTTTGGCATAATTCCAGAATCATCAGCGGTTTCTATCTCGAAAGCTTGCAGTTCTAAAATCTTTCTTTGTGAAGCCAACAAGTGGCGGGTTTGTGGCAATTGAAGGTAGTGGTTGTGTTCCAACACAATTTCAGTAATTTCATAATTTTCTGTCGCTCGATCCAATGTAATAACCATCCGAACTAGACAATCAATTCTTGTTTCAGCTCTAAAACGCTTTGGCTCACGTTTGGTTTGACATTTCCTTCTAAGACCCTCATTGGAACAAACAAATCTGCATGAAGTCACCTTTCCATCAAATTTGCTTTTGTTGGTGCATCTTTTCCTCACATCAAAGCCTATGTGACCCCCATATTCTACCCAAAACATCCAAGCCTCATTTGAATCTTTGAATCTCATACCAACTTGAGGTATCCTCTTGTCAATTTGTGCCATTGCACAACACTTTCACAATTGCATAATACCCAAATTCTGCCAAAATTCAAAACGACATGTATATCAGAGAAAAAACAAGCACGGATGTGCAACAATGATTAAGAAAATTGAATGATGTGCACCAAGTACAATGACATCACTTCAACATCAGGGACTTGTTCTAACAATTGTCTTCATTCAAAAGATATAAACAGGATGATGATTTTCTACAGATTACTCCTCAAGCAACACACATTGTTCTGTTAAATTTTGTCCTAAATATCCTCAGACAGAAACATATACGAAACAAAGGAGGGGTTGTGCCTTAGTACCTCTGAACCTCCTGTAGGTTGCTCCTGTTGAGGTGGAGAAGCTCCACAATCTGGAGCAGAGAAGCACCCAAATCGGCGGAATCGGAGAGGTCCGACGTGTCGGCGTAGCACCTCCGTGACGGCTCAATCACTACCCCCTCGAGCACCTCCGTGGAAGCTCAGCCTTGGCGCCCCTCGAGCACCTCCGCGACGGCTCAACCCCGGCCCCCCCTCGAGCACCTCCGCGGCGGCTCAGCCCCGGCCCCCCTCGAGCACCTCCGCGGCGTGCAGCTCAGCCACAGCCCTGTTGGAAATATGCCCTAGAGGCAATAATAAATTAGTTATTATTATATTTCCTTGTTCATGATAATCGTTTATTATCCATGCTAGAATTATATTGATAGGAAACTCAGATACATGTGTGGATACATAGACAACACCATGTCCCTAGTAAGCCTCTAGTTGACTAGCTCGTTGATCAATAGATGGTTACGGTTTCCTGACCATGGACATTGGATGTCGTTCATAACGGGATCACATCATTAGGAGAATGATGTGATGGACAAGACCCAATCCTAAGCATAACACTAGATCGTGTAGTTCGTGTGCTAAAGCTTTTCTAATGTCAAGTATCATTTCCTTAGACCATGAGATTGTGCAACTCCCGGATACCGTAGGAGTGCTTTGGGTGTACCAAACGTCACAACGTAACTGGGTGGCTATAAAGGTACACTACAGGTATCTTCGAAAGTGTCTGTTGGGTTGGCACGAATCGAGACTGGGATTTGTCACTCCGTGTAAACGGAGAGGTATCTCTGGGCCCACTCGGTAGGACATCATCATAATGTGCACAATGTGATCAAGGAGTTGATCGCGGGATGATGTGTTACGGAACGAGTAAAGAGACTTGCCGGTAACGAGATTGAACAAGGTATCGGATACCGACGATCGAATCTCGGGCAAGTATCGTACCGCTAGACAAAGGGAATTGTATACGGGATTGATTAAGTCCTCGACATCGTGGTTCATCCGATGAGATCATCGAGGAGCATGTGGGAGCCAACATGGGTATCCAGATCCCGCTGTTGGTTATTGGCCGGAGAGTCGTCTCGGTCATGTCTACGTGTCTCCCGAACCCATAGGGTCTACACACTTAAGGTTCGGTGACGCTAGGGTTATAGAGATATTAGTATGCGGTAACCCGAAAGTTGTTCGGAGTCCCGGATGAGATCCCGGACGTCACGAGGAGTTCCGGAATGGTCCGGAGGTAAAGAATTATATATAGGAAGTGCTATTTCGGCCATCGGGACAAGTTTCGGGGTCACCGGTATTGTACCGGGACCACCAGAAGGGTCCCGGGGGTCCACCGGGTGGGGCCACCTGCCCCGGGGGGCCACATGGGCTGTAGGGGGTGCGGCTTGGCCTACATGGGCCAAGGGCACCATCCCCTAGAGGCCCATGCGCCAAAGGGACAAGAGGAGGGGAGAGTCCTAAAGGGGGAAGGCACCTCCGAGGTGCCTTGGGGAGGATGGACTCCTCCCCCCTTGGCCGCACCCTTCCTTGGAGGAAGGGGCAAGGCTGCGCCCTCCCCCTCTCCCTTGGCCCTATATATAGTGGGGGGGAAGGGAGGGAAACCCAACCTAAGCCCTGGCGCCTCCCTCTCCCTCCCATGACACATCTCCCTCCTCCTGCAGCGCTTGGCGAAGCCCTATTGGAATCCCGCTACTTCCACCACCACGCCGTCGTGCTGCTGGATCTCCATCAACCTCTCCTTCCCCCTTGCTGGATCAAGAAGGAGGAGACGTCGCTGCTCCGTATGTGTGTTGAACGCGGAGGTACCGTCCGTTCGGCGCTAGGATCATCGGTGATTTGGATCACGACGAGTACGACTCCATCAACCCCGTTCTCTTGAACGCTTCCGCGCGCGATCTACAAGGGTATGTAGATCCACTCCTCCCTCGTTGCTAGATGACTCCATAGATTGATCTTGGTGACACGTAGGAAAATTTTGAATTTCTGCTACGTTCCCCAACAGTGGCATCATGAGCTAGGTCTATGCGTAGATTCTATGCACGAGTAGAACACAAAGAAGTTGTGGGCGTTGATTTTGTTCAATATGCTTGCCGTTACTAGTCTTATCTTGATTCGACGGCATCGTGGGATGAAGCGGCCCGGACCAACCTTACACGTATGCTTACGTGAGACCGGTTCCACCGACTGACATGCACTAGTTGCATTAGGTGGCTGGCGGGTGTCTGTCTCTCCCACTTTAGTCGGATCGGATTCGATGAAAAGGGTCCTTATGAAGGGTAAATAGCAATTGGCATATCACGTTGTGGTTTTTGCGTAGGTAAGAAACGTTCTTGCTAGAAACCCATAGCAGCCACGTAAAACATGCAAACAACAATTAGAGGACGTTTAACTTGTTTTTGCAGGTTATGCTATGTGATGTGATATGGCCAAAAGGATGTGATGAATGATATATGTGATGTATGAGATTGATCATGTTCTTGTAATAGGAATCACGACTTGCATGTCGATGAGTATGACAACCGGCAGGAGCCATAGGAGTTGTCTTAATTTATTTATGACCTGCGTGTCAACATAAACGTCATGTAATTACTTTACTTTATTGCTAATCGTTAGCTGTAGTAGTAGAAGTAATAAGTTGGCGAGACAACTTCATGGAGACACAATGATAGAGATCATGATGATGGAGATCATGGTGTCATGCCGGTGACAAGATGATCATGGAGCCCCGAAGATGGAGATCAAAAGGAGCAATATGATATTGGCCATATCATGTCACTATTTGATTGCATGTGATGTTTATCATGTTTATATATCTTATTTGCTTAGAACGACGGTAGTAAATAAGATGATCCCTCATTTAAATTTCAAGAAAGTGTTCCCCCTAACTGTGCACCATTGCGAAAGTTCATCGTTTCGAAGCACCACGTGATGATCGGGTGTGATAGATTCTTACGTTCACGTACAACGGGTGTAAGACAGATTTACACACGCGAAACACTTAGGTTGACTTGACGAGCCTAGCATGTACAGTCATGGCCTCGAAACACAAGAGACCGAAAGGTCGAGCATGAGTCGTATAGAAGATATGATCAACATGAATATGTTCACCGACGTTGACTAGTCCGTCTCACGTGATGATCGGACACGGCCTAGTTGACTCGGATCATGTAATCACTTAGATGACTGAGGGGATGTCTATCTGAGTGGGAGTTCATAAGATGAACTTAATTATCCTGAACATAGTCAAAAGATCTTCGCAAATTATGTCGTAGCTCGCGCTTTAGTTCTACTGTTTAGATATGTTCCTAGAGAAAAATTAGTTGAAAGTTGATAGTAGCAATTATGCGGACTAGGTCCGTAAACTGAGGATTGTCCTCATTGCTTCTTAGAAGGCTTATGTCCTTAATGCACCGCTCAGTGTGCTGAACCTCGAACGTTGTCTGTGGATGTTGCGAACATCTGACATACACGTTTTGATAACTACGTGATAGTTCAGTTAAACGGTTTAGAGTTGAGGCACCGAAGACGGTTTTGAAACGTCACGAAACATATGAGATGTTTCGAGGGCTGAAATTGGAATTTCAGGCTCGTGCCCACGTCAAGAGGTATAAGACCTCCGACGATTCTCTTAGCCCACAAACTAAGGGAGAAAAGCTCAATTGTTGAGCTTGTGCACAGATTGTCTGAGTACAACAATCGCTTGAATCGAGTGGGAGTTAATCTTCCAGATGAGACGGTGATGTTTTTCCAAAGTCATTGCCACCAAGCAGCTAGAGCTTCGTGATGAACTATAACATATCAGGGATAGATATGATGATCCTTGAAATATTCGCAATGTTTGACACCGCGAAAGTAGAAATCAAGAAGGAGCATCAATTGTTGATGGTTGGTGAAACCACTAGTTTCAAGAAGGGCAATGGCACGAAGGGATACTTCATGAAACGGCAATTTAGCTGCTGCTCTAGTGAAGAAACCCAAGGTTGAACCCAAACCCGAGACTAAGTGCTTCTGTAATAAAGGGAACAACCACTGGAGCAGAATTACCCTAGATACTTGGTAGATGAGAATGCTGACAAGGTCGATAGAAGTATATTGGATATACATTGTGTTGATGTGTACTTTACTAGTACTCCTAGTAGCACCAGGGTATTAGATACCGGTTCGGTTGCTAAGTGTTAGTAACTCGAAATAAAAGCTACGGAATAAACGGAGACTAGCTAAAGGTGAGCTGACGATATGTGTTGGAAGTGTTTCCAATGTTGATATGATCAAGCATCGCACGCTCCCTCTACCATCGAGATTGGTGTTTGCGTTGAGCATAGACATGATTGGATTATGTCTATCGCAATACGGTTATTCATTTAAAGAGAATAATAGTTACTCTGTTTATTTGAATAATACCTTCAAATGGTCTTACACCTGAAATGAATGGTTTATTGAATCTCGATCATAGTGATACACATGTTCATGCCAAAAGATAGTAATGATAGTACCACCTACTTGTGGCACTGCCACTTAAGTCATATCGGTATAAAACGCATGAAGAAGCTCCATGTTGATGGATCTTTGGGCTCACTCGTTTTTGTAAAGTTTGAGACATGCGAGCCATGTCTATTGGTGTATATGCATGAAGAAACTCAATGCAAATGGACCGTTTGGACTCACTTGATTTTGAATCACTTGAGACATGCAAATCATACCACATGGGCAAGATGACTGAAAGCCTCGTTTTCAGTAAAATGGAACTAGAAAGCAACTTGTTGGAAGTAATACATTTTGATGTGTGCAATCCAATGAGTGCTGAGGCATGTAGTGGATATCGTTATGTTCTTACTTCACAGATGATTTGAGTAGATGTTGAGTATATTTACTTGATGAATCACGAGTCTGAATTATTGAAAGGATCAAGTAATTTCAGGGTGAAGTTGAAAGATCATCGTGACAAGAGGATAAAAGATCTATGATATGATCATAGAGATGAATATCTGAATTACGAGTTTGGCACAGAATTAAGACATTGTGGAAATTGTTTCACAACTAATACAACCTGGAACACCATAGTGTGATGGTGTGTCCGAACATCACAACTGCACCCTATTGGATATGATGCATACCATGATGTCTCTTATCGAATTATCACGATAGTTTATGGGTTAGGCATTAGAGACAACCACATTCACTTTAAATAGGGCACCACATAATTCTGATGAGATGACACCATATGAACTATGGTTTAGAGAAACCTAAGCTGTCATTTCTTAAAAGTTTGGGGCTGCGATGCTTATGTGAAAAAGTTTCAGGCTAATAAGCTCGAAGCCAAAGCGGATAAATGCATCTTCATAGGACACCCAAAACAGTTGGGTATACCTCCTGTCTCAGATCCAAAAGCAATAAGGGGTTGTTTCTTGAATCAGGTCCTTTCTCAAGGAAAAGTTTCTCTCGAAAGAATTGAGTGGGAGGATGGTGGAGACTTGATGAGGTTATTGAACCGTCTCTTCAACTAGTGTGTGGCAGGGCACAGGAAGTTGTTCCTGTGGCACCTACACCAATTGAAGTGGAAGCTTATGATAGTGATCATGAAACTTCAGATCAAGTCACTACCAAACCTCGTAGGTCGACAAGGATGCGTACTACTTCAAAGTGGTACGTAACCCTGTCTTGGAAGTCATGTTGCTAGACAACAATGAACCTACGAGGTATGGAGAAGCGATGGTGGGCCCGGATTCTGACGAATGGCTCGAGGCCATATAATCCGAGAGAGGATCCATGTATGAAAACAAAGTGTAGACTTTGGAAGAGCTGCTTGATGGTCGTAAGGCTGTTAGGTACATATGGATTTTAAAAGGAAGACGAACAATGATGGTAAATGTCACCATTAAGAAAGCTCGACTTGTCGTTAAGATGTTTTCCGACAAGTTCAAGGAGTTGACTACGGTGAGACTTTCTCACTCGTAGCGATGCTAAGAGTCTGTTGGAATTATATTAGCGATTACTGCATTATTTATGAAATCTTGCAGATAGGATGTCAAAAACATTGTTTCCTCGACGATTTTCTTGAGGAAAGGTTGTATGTGATACAACTGGAAGGTTTTGTCAATCCTGAAAGATGCTAATAAGTATGCAAAGCTCCAGCAATCCTTCTGAGGACTGGAGTAAGCATCTCGGAGTTGGAATGTATGCTTTGATGATGATCAAAGATTTTGGTGTATACAAAGTTTATGAGAAACTTGTATTTCCAAAGAAGTGAGTGGGAGCACTATAGAATTTCTGATGAATATATGTTGTTGACATATTGTTGATCAGAAATGATGTAGAATTTCTGGAAAGCATATAGGGTTATTTGGAAAGTGTTTTTCAATGGAAAGCTTGGATTAAGCTACTTGAGCATTGAGCATCAAGATCTATAAGGATAGATCAAAACGCTTAATGGTACTTTCAAATGAGCACATTCCTTGACATGATCTTGAAGGTGTTCAAGATGGATCAGTCAAAGAAGGAGATCTTGCCTGAGTTGTAAGGTATGAAGTTAAGACTTAAAGCTCGACCACGGCAGAAGAAAGAGGAAGGACGAAGGTCGTCCCCTATGCTTTTATCATAGGCTCTCTATAGTATGCTATGTTGTGTACGTACCTGAAGTGTGCCTTGCCATGAGTCAGTCAAGGGGTACAAGAGTGATCCAAGAATGGATCACAGTACAGCGGTCAAAGTTATCCTTAGTAACTAGTGGACTAAGGAATTTTCTCGGTTATGGAGGTGATAAAGAGTTCGACGTAAAGAGTTATGACGATGCAAGCTTAACACCTATCCGGATAGCTCTGAGTAGAGATACCGGATACGTATAATGGAGCAACAATTTAGAATAGCTCCAAGTAGAACAGTTATTTGGAATAGCTCCAAATGTAGCATAGTAGTTGCATCTACAAGATGACATAGAAATTTGCAAAGTACATACGGATCTGAATGTTGCAGACCCGTTGACTAAAACCTCTCTCACAAGCAACATGATCAAACCCAGAACTCATTGAGTGTTAATCACATAGTGATGTGAACTAGATTATTGACTCTAGTAAACTCTTTGGATGTTGGTTACATGGCGATGTGACCTGTGAGTGTTAATCACATGGCGATGTGAACTAGATTATTGACTCTAGTGCAAGTGGGAGACTGTTGGAAATATGCCCTAGAGGCAATAATAAATTAGTTATTATTATATTTCCTTGTTCATGATAATCGTTTATTATCCATGCTAGAATTGTATTGATAGGAAACTCAGATACATGTGTGGATACATAGACAACACCATGTCCCTAGTAAGCCTCTAGTTGACTAGCTCGTTGATCAATAGATGGTTACGGTTTCCTGACCATGGACATTGGATGTCGTTGATAACGGGATCACATCATTAGGAGAATGATGTGATGGACAAGACCCAATCCTAAGCATAGCACTAGATCGTGTAGTTCGTGTGCTAAAGCTTTTCTAATGTCAAGTATCATTTCCTTAGACCATGAGATTGTGCAACTCCCGGATACCGTAGGAGTGCTTTGGGTGTACCAAACGTCACAACGTAACTGGGTGGCTATAAAGGTACACTACAGGTATCTCCGAAAGTGTCTGTTGGGTTGGCACGAATCGAGACTGGGATTTGTCACTCCGTGTAAACGGAGAGGTATCTCTGGGCCCACTCGGTAGGACATCATCATAATGTGCACAATGTGATCAAGGAGTTGATCGCGGGATGGTGTGTTACGGAACGAGTAAAGAGACTTGCCGGTAACGAGATTGAACAAGGTATCGGATACCGACGATCGAATCTCGGGCAAGTATCGTACCGCTAGACAAAGGGAATTGTATACGGGATTGATTAAGTCCTCGACATCGTGGTTCATCCGATGAGATCATCGAGGAGCATGTGGGAGCCAACATGGGTATCCAGATCCCGCTGTTGGTTATTGGCCGGAGAGTCGTCTCGGTCATGTCTACGTGTCTCCCGAACCCGTAGGGTCTACACACTTAAGGTTCAATGACGCTAGGGTTATAGAGATATTAGTATGCGGTAACCCGAAAGTTGTTCGGAGTCCCGGATGAGATCCCGGACGTCACGAGGAGTTCCGGAATGGTTCGGAGGTAAAGAATTATATATAGGAAGTGCTATTTCGGCCATCGGGACAAGTTTCGGGGTCATCGGTATTGTACCGGGACCACCAGAAGGGTCCCGGGGGTCCACCGGGTGGGGCCACCTGCCCCGGGGGGCCACATGGGCTGTAGGGGGTGTGCCTTGGCCTACATGGGCCAAGGGCACCATCCCCTAGAGGCCCATGCGCCAAAGGGACAAGAGGAGGGGAGAGTCCTAAAGGGGGAAGGCACCTCCGAGGTGCCTTGGGGAGGATGGACTCCTCCCCCCCTTGGCCGCACCCTTCCTTGGAGGAAGGGGCAAGGCTGCGCCCTCCCCCTCTCCCTTGGCCCTATATATAGTGGGGGGGAAGGGAGGGCAACCCAACCTAAGCCCTGGCGCCTCCCTCTCCCTCCCATGACACATCTCCCTCCTCCCGCAGCGCTTGGCGAAGCCCTGTTGGAATCCCGCTACTTCCACCACCACGCCGTCGTGCTGCTGGATCTCCATCAACCTCTCCTCCCCCCTTGCTGGATCAAGAAGGAGGAGACGTCGCTGCTCCGTACGTGTGTTGAACGCGGAGGTGCCGTCCGTTCGGCGCTAGGATCATCGGTGATTTGGATCACGACGAGTACGACTCCATCAACCCCGTTCTCTTGAACGCTTCTGCGCGCGATCTACAAGGGTATGTAGATCCACTCCTCCCTCGTTGCTAGATGACTCCATAGATTGATCTTGGTGACACGTAGGAAAATTTTGAATTTCTGCTACGTTCCCCAACAAGCCCCTCCTCGAGCACCTCCGCGGCGGCTCGGCCCCGGCTCCCTCACTCACCTCGGCGGTAGTGATGCCCCGGCCCCGTCGCCATCCGTGCCGTGCCCCTCCACCCCAACCCCTCGTCCACTTCCTTGCGGCGACCTGGTGGTGGATCTTGTGGCCTTGTGGCGGACGACGGCGGTGATGTACCGGTTCCCTCAGCGGCGGTGCGCGCCGATTCCATCTGCTCTACAGCGGGCGCGGGAAAGAACTGAGGAGCCCGCCTATTCGTCTTTTTCACCCGCATCGTCTTGTCTCCATGCCAAAACTGCTAGCTGTTGCCTTCTTTTACTTTGTTCGCTGATAACCGTTGGATGAAAAAATAGCGGTGGATGGGAGGGCGCATGTTACGCGGTGACTGCCAAGAGGCATGTCACCTGATCCCAGTCCGCCGTGCGTAGTGCCCGGCCAGGAGGCTGGTTGGCCACTGCCACCTGGGCCCTGCCAAAAAATGGGAGATGTTAAAAAAACAGAGGATATAAATAATAAATATTAAATTAACTAATTAGTTAAATTAATTAACTAAAACCTAATTAGTCTAAAACAAACTGTTAACTTAAGTGTACTAAACAATGACGGTGGGGTCCCACCCCTTGTTGACCAGTTAAAGTTTGACTGGTCAATTGGGACCCCATGGACCCACATGTCATTCTATGGTGCACTTCTGTGTACACAGATCTGGGTGCACCTAGCATTTTCCCATTTATTTTCGAATTACAAGTAAATCCAGAAAATTTGAAAATCATTTAAAACTTTGGAAAATCATATAAAATAATCCGTAACTCGGATGAAAAAACTTTGTACATGAAAGTTGCTCAGAACATCGAGACGAATCCGAATACGCAGCCCGTTCGTCCGCCACACATCCCTAGTATATCGAACATGCAACTTTCCCCCTCTGGTTCATTTGTCAAAAATGCGAAACACCGGGAATACTTTCCCGAATGTTTCCCCCCTTCACCGGTATCACCTCATACCGCGTTAGAACACGTCTAACTCTGCCTGTTGTCCTGTTATGCACTTGCTTGCTATGTAGTTACTGTTTCTCCCCCCTCTTCGCTTCGGTAGACCCCGTGACGATGCTGATGCCCCTGTGGTCGACTATGTCACCGATGACCCTTCTTCTTGCCAAAGCAACCAGGCACCCCCCCTTTGATCACCAGATATCGCCTACTCTTCTCTCTACTGCTTGCATTAGAGTAGTGTAGCATGTTACTGCTTTCCGTTAATCCTATTCTGATGCATAGTCTGTCCTTGCTACTACTGTTGTTACCTTTACCTGCTATCCTACTACTTAGTATAGGATGCTAGTGTTCCATCAGTGGCCCTACACTCTTGTCCGTCTGCCATGCTATACTACTGGGCCGTGATCACTTCGGGAGGTGATCACGGGCATATACTATATACTTTACACTGTTACATTACCTTTGGTACTTTCAGAGTTGGGGGCTGAAGGGCAGGTGGCTCCATCCCGGTAGAGGTGGGCCTGGGTTCCCGACGGCCCCCGACTGTTACTTTGTGGCGGAGCGACAGTGCAGGTTGAGACCACCTAGGAGAGAGGTGGGCCTGGCCCTGGTCGGCGTTCGCGGATACTTAACACGTTTAACGAGATCTTGGTATTTGATCTGAGTCTGGCCACTGGCCTATACGCACTAACCATCTACGCGGGGACAATTATGGGCACTCGACATCGTGGTATCAGCCGAAGCCTTTGTGATGTCAGCGACTGAGCGGCGCGCGCCGGATTGGAACGTAAGCCTGCTCTTGTATTAAGGGGGCTAGTTCTGCTTCCGGCCGCCCACGCAACATGCATGTGTGCAATGGGCGATGGGCCCAGACTCCTGCGCCATAGGATCTAGACCGGCGTGCTGACCTCTCGGTTGTGCCTAGGTAGGGCTGCAACGTGTTGATCTTCCGAGGCCGGGCATGACCCAGGAAAGTGTGTCTGGCCAAATGGGATCGAGCGTGTTGGGTTATGTGGTGCACCCCTGCAGGGAAGTTTATCTATTCGAATAGCCGTGATCTTCGGTAACAGGACGACTTGGAGTTGTACCTTGACCTTATGACAACTAGAACCGGATACTTAATAAAACACACCCTTCCAAGTGCCAGATATAACCCGGTGATCGCTCTCTAATAGGGCGACGAGGAGGGGATCGCCGGGTAGGATTATGCTATGCGATGCTACTTGGAGGACTTCAGTCTACTCTCTTCTACATGCTGCAAGACAGAGGTGGCCAGAAGCGTAGTCTTCAACAGGATTAGCTATCCCCCTCTTATTCTGACATTTTGCAGTTCAGTCCACTGATATGGCCCTTTACACATATACCCATGCATATGTAGTATAGATCCTTGCTTGCGAGTACTTTGGATGAGTACTCACGGTTGCTTTTCTCCCTCTTTTCCCCCTTTCCATTCTACCTGGTTGTCGCAACCAGATGTTGGATCCCAGGATCCAGACGCCACCGTTGACGACGGCTACTACTACACTGGAGGTGCCTACTACTACGTGCAGCCCGCTGACGACGACCAGGAGTAGTTTAGGAGGATCCCAGGCAGGAGGCGTGCGCCTCTTTCGATCTGTATCCCAGTTTGTGCTAGCCTTCTTAAGGCAAACTTGTTTAACTTATGTCTGTACTCAGATATTGTTGCTTCCGCTGACTCGTCTATGATCGAGCTCTTGTATTCGAGCCTTCGAGGCCCCTGACTTGTAATATGATGCTTGTATGACTTATTTTATTTGTAGAGTTGTGTTGTGATATCTTCCCGTGAGTCCCTGATCTTGATCGTACACGTTTGCGTGTATGATTAGTGTACGATTGAATCGGGGCGTCACAATTGGATGCACAAGCAGTATTCCCGCTTAGTACAGGTGAAGGCTAGCAAAAGACTGGGAAGCGACCAGCTAGAGAGCGACAACAGTCATGAACATCCATTAAAATTAATCAACACCGAATGCAAGCATGAGTAGGATATAATCCACCATGAACATAAATATCGTGAAGGCTATGTTGATTTTGTTTCAACTACATGTGTGAACATGCGCCAAGTCAAGTCACTTAAATCATTCAGAGGAGGATACCACCCTATCATACCAAATCACAACTATTTTAATAGCATGTTGGCACGTAAGGTAAACCATTATAAGCTCCTAGCTAATCAAGCATGGCACAAGAAACTATGATCTCTAGTTGTCATTGCAAACATGTTTATTCATAATAGGCTGAATCAGGAACGATGAACTAATAATATTTACAAAAACAAAAGAGGTCGAGTTCATACCAGTTTTTTTATCTCAGTCAGTCCATCATATATCGTCATAATTGCCTTTCACTTGCACGACCAAACGATGTGAATAATAATAATAGTGCGCGTGCACATGACTAAGCCGGAATCTGCAAGCATTCAATAAACAGGAGAAGACAAGGCAATATGGGCTCCTTTTGTCAGATCAACATTAATGCATATAAGAGCCACTTCAACAATTTAATTATGGTCTTCTCCTATCGACCCCCAAAGGAAAGAAAAAAATAAAACTATTTACACGGGAAAGCTCCCAACAAGTAAAAAGAAGAACATGAAATCTTTTTGGGTTTTCTTTTTAATTACTATTACAAGCATGGAAATTAAACTAACTAAAAACTACTACTAATTTTTTGTTTTTTCTTAAGGTTTATTAAACACACAAGAAGAAAGCATAAAAAGGAAAATAAAATAGCATGGATGATACAATGAAAAAGTATGAGCACCGACATCTAGCAATGAGTGTGTGAACATAAATGTAATGTCGGTGGGAAATAGTACTCCCCCAAGCTTAGGCTTTTGGCCTAAGTTGGTCTATGGTCACGGCTGGCCTAGCGGATATCCATAATAGTAGTTGGGGTCGTACTGCGATGCAGCGGCTATCGCCTACTGAGCTGCAGCGTGGCGACGAGCGGCCTCCGCTCTCCTCTCGTACTCATCTGCCTCCTCTCTGGTAATAGTATATCTTCCTTATGCCTGATGATCAAAGAAGGCAAGAGCAGGGAGAGTAATATGGATAGCACGGCGTCTGTCAAAGATTAGTTGATACTGGAGAGGTGATTCATTCCTCTCGACAAACTGGTGGTGAACCATAGCATTAAAGTCTAGGTAAGCAGGAGGTAATTCAATATCATTTTCGCGTATGGCTATACCAAGAAAATTAGCTATGCGGGTTGCATAAATCCCACCAAAGAAATCTCCATTAAATCTATTAAGATGCAACCTACGTGTAACAATGGCTCCCAAATTATAAGATGTGTCTCCTAACACAGCACTCCTAAGAATATTGAGGTCAGGGACACACATGTGACATGCCTCATCTTTACCATTAATGCATCTACCTATGAAGAGAGCAAAATAATGTATAACAGGAAAGTGAATGCTCCATATGGTGGCTTGTGTTATATCTCTAGATTCTCCCATAGTTATACTAGCAAGACAATCTCTAAATTCAGATTTGCGAGGATCCCTTATACTACCCCATTGTGGAAGTTTGCAAGCAGTGGTAAAGTCCTCTAAGTTCATAGTATAAGAATTTTCATAAAGATCAAACAGGACATTTGGAGAATTACGTGAAGTTGAAAATTCAAACCTCCTCACAAAGGTACTGGTGAGGTTGTGATACTGACTGCACTTCTCTTTCTCGAAGCTCACAAGATAGGCATTACGCAAATATGCGTTGAATTCTTCTTTAATTCCTGCTCGATCCATAAAATTTTCGGAAGGCCACTCACAAGGACGCACTGGAGCGTCTCTTGGTGGCTCTTCATCAACATCACGCATTGCAAGCCTGGGTCATTGCTTCCTTGAGGAACCACCTTGGAACATTTTCCTAAGCATTTTTCTTCCTCTGAAAAATTCTGAAATTTTTTAGTAACTTCAAAATAAAAGTAAACCAAACTCAATAATATTGATAGCAACTACTCCTACAAGTGCCTAGGGCCTATATCATGCATCAAAACTACTTTTGACCATACAAATTTGACATGCAAGCTCAAGAACAGGGTCACCTAATGAATAAAGCACTAGAACAAAAACTAATTGGACCAATGGAGGAGTCACATACCAAGGAACAATCTCCCCAAGCAGTTTTGTGAGAGGTGCTTTGAGCAAGGAGATCGAAAATGGCAGCAAGATGAGCTAGAACTCGTGCTTGAGCTGGTTATTCGTGTTTGTGGGAGGAAGAAGAAGTGTGTGGGTGCAGGAATAAGTGGAGGGGGGCCACCATGGGCCCACGAGGTAGCGGGGCGCGCCCAGGGGGGCAGGGCGCGCCCTCCACCCTCGTGGGCAGGTGGTTGACCCCCCTGCTGTGTTCTCAGTGCCAAATATTCTCAAATATTCTAGAAAAAATCATATTTAAATTTCAGGGCATTTGGAGAACTTTTATTTTTGAGGTATTTTTATATTGCACGGATAATCAGATAACAGACAGAAAAATATTATTTTTATTTTATTTAATATAAATAACAGAAAGTAAGAGGAGGGTACAGAAGGTTGTGCCTTCTAGTTTCATCCTGTAAGTGCATCTAGTGCCACCCCTAGTTGGTTTTGGAGTATTGACGACAAACCTAGTTGAGGGACTAATGTGTTTGTGAGAATTCCAGGATAACACAGGTAGAAGTCCCTCATTGATTCGGTTTTACTACCAGAGATGACCCCTAAAACTTTATGAAGACATTGAAGTCAAAGGTGGTATATGAAGATATTCACATTGAAGACTATGACAAGAGAAGACACGATATGAAGCCTATGGAGCTCGAAGACTTAGATCTTTCGTAGTTCTTTTTCTTTTGTGTTGAGTCATAGGAACCACCGTACTGTTAAGTGGGGTCCAAGAGAACCAGTCAGAATGACTGAAGTGATGCTTAAACCAAAAATCTATGTCTTGAGTGAAGACTATGAGAGCGAATCTTGTCCAGAGTCGGACAAGTCAGCTTTGCTTGTAGCCCAAGTAAAGTTGCCGTGTGAGTTTGAAATCTGACCGTTGGAACACGTGTCAGTTCCTTAGTGACCCAGGGTCATTTTGGACAAATCAGGTTGGGTTGCCAAGTGGCTATAAATAGCCCACCCCCTACAACCATAAATGGTTGGCTGCTCAGATTGATAGTACGGCTTTTGTCGTTTGAGAGCAACCCACCTCGAAGCCTTTGAGAGAGAATTCCTTGTGAGGATAAAAGCCCTAACCACCAGAGCCAGAGAGAATTGGGCATCACTTAAGTCTTCTTGTCTGTGTGATCTGAAGACTTATTACACTTGAGGACTGTGCATCCTCCAGCCGGTTAGGCGTCGCGTTCTGAGCTTCCAAGAGACATTGTGGATTGCCAGTGAACAAAGTCTGTGAAGGTTTGGGAGTCTACCTTGAAGACTTACCAGAGTGATTGGGCGAGGTCTATGTGACCTTAGCTCAAGGAGAATACGGTGAGGACTGGGTGTCCTGAGCTGTGTGTTCAGGACTGGCTGTCCGGGACTGTGTGTCCTAAGGTTTAAATACCTAGCCGCTCCAACCATACGTACAGTTGTCACAGCAACTGGAACTGGTTCAACATATCATTGTCTTCAACTAGTCACTGGTTTCATCTTCACTTCACTTTACTTACTGTTACTCCTTGTGAAGTCATTGTATGTTTGCTCTATCATTTGTCTTCACTGAGTGACTGCGTGTTCTGTTTGGCTTCACAATATCTTCCTACCTGATCCTTACTACCTAGCTGCTATTAGTCTTTGTGCTTTCACTTCATTGAATACTTGACTATGGTTTGCCTAGTGTAGCCTACCTTCCGCTGCATGGTAATAGGTTTAATTTTATCATTTGTCTTCAAAACTCCCATGTTCTGAAGACTTTCATAAAAATCGCCTATTCACCCCCCCTCTAGTCGGTATAACGCACTTTCAATTGGTATCAGAGCAAGGTGCTCCCTTGTTCTGTGTGATTCGGTTTAACCACCTGGAGTTTTAGCTATGTCGACTGCAGGGATAATTAAAGTCTCCGTTGCGTGCCCCGTCTTCGATGGAACTGAATATCCCTACTGGAAGAATAAGATGCGTATGCATCTTGAAGCCATTGACGTCGACCTATGGTATGTCATCGAGAACGGCGTTCCCAAGGCTGGAGAAGGTGTCGCTGCTGCTGATGTCAAGAAATTCGTTCAACTGGACTCTACTACCAAGAATATCATCTGTGGTCATCTGACCAAAGGACAGTATGGCCGTGTCAGTGCTTTGAAGACATCTAAGCTGGTCTAAGACTGGCTCTCCAAGGTCAATGAAGGCATCTCAACCCAGAGAGATCAGAGAACCAGTGTCCTTCACAACCTCTTCAACCGCTTCAAGCGAAATGACAATGAGAATGTCCAGCACACATTTGACCGACTCACTGACATCACAAATGAGCTTCAAGCCCTCGGCGCTACTGAGATCACCAAACACGAAGTCGTTAAGACGCTGCTGAGATCACTTGATAGTTCGTTCGACATCCTGGCCCTGATGACTCAAGAACATCCTGATTTCAAGACACTCGATCCGTCTGACATACTTGAGAGGCTCAACACACATGAGTTTCAGCTTTCGGAGAAAAGAGAGATCTACGGTCCAAACTATGAGCGAACTTGTGCCTTGAAGGCAAAAGCTGTCTCCTCGTCTGAAGAAGAATCTGACAGCAGTTCTGATGACCCTGAAGACATTGGAAGGGAACTTGCTATGCTTGTCAAGAAGTTCCAAAAATTCACCAAGAAGAAAGGCTTCAGAAAGTCTTCCCGATCAAGTTCAAGGAATGATGAAGCTCCTGCTCATGACTACGAGAATAAAACATGTCACAAGTGCAAGAAACTTGGCCACTTCATCTCTGAGTGTCCACAGTGGGACAATGAGAACAAAAAGAAGAAGAAGAGCAAGGAATATGACTCTAACGACAAGAAGAAGAAGAAGAAATACTCAAAGTCTTCTTCCAAGTCTTCCTCAAAGTCTTCATCACACAAGAAGAGCTCATCTGGCAAGGCACGTGCGTTTGTTGGCAAGGAAATGGACTCAGAGGAGGAGTCTGCTTCTGAGGAGGCAGAGGTGGAGTCTGAGGAGGAATCCGACTCAGGCGTCGCAAGTCTGGCTACAACATACATTGCCAAGTCCATCTTCAACAGTGAAGACAATGACTTCATCACCGACACCGATGCAAATGACAAGGACTACTCCGCTTCTACCTACTGCTTCATGGCACGCGGTGCCAAGGTAAACACATGCGCTACTCACTATCAAACATCTAGTGACGATGACTCTGATTGTGGTTCAAAACCTAGCTACAAAACACTTGCTAAAATTGCAACTGAACAACAGAAAGCTATGGAACATATTCAAAAACTGTTAGACAGAAGCGATGATCTGTTAGGTGCTGAAATGACTCGATCTGAATCCTTAATTGAAGACATAAAAAATCTTCACGTTAAGTATCAGGAACTTGAAAGTCGTCATGAAACTCTCTCAACAACTCATGAAAAGCTTTCCTATGATTATCTTCAAAGGAAGCAAGATCTTGAGAAATTGAGAGCGGTTCATGAAGATCTTCAAACGGAAAACGAGTCACTTCGCGCCAAACAGATCAGTCCCGCTCAGGAAGGATTTGAACCACCATGTCTTAAATGCATTGAGCGTGATAATGCTACTTCTGTTGCTGAATGTTCTACTGCTACTGCTGTTGCAATATCTTCAACTGTTGATGCGGTAACTAACCCCTCTGCTGAGGATACCACCGCTATTGCTGATGAGAATGCTAGGTTGAAGACATTGCTTGAAACAGGGATGTACAAAAGTCTTAAAGGGCATCAGACGCTATGTGATGTCCTGAAAAAGCAGATTCTGAACCGAAACCCTAGGAAAGAGGGTGTAGGGTTCGTAAGGAAAATGAATGCAGATGGCTCTTACTGGAAACCTGAGTAGTTCCCCAAAACCATGTGGGTTGCTGCAAAGGAACCTTCAGCAGATCCATCCAATCTATCTGGCTTCACTTGTGCTAACCCCATTATCATTGATGAATCCTTTGATGCAAACTATATACTGTTTAAGAATCAGAATGGTGAAGTGTTTGCCAGGTACATTGGTACTAACTGCAGGAATGGACCGCCTATGTAGAAGATCTGGGTTCCGAAAAGGTGTCTGGAGAGTCTTCTTGTGAATGTCATCATGACACCTCACGTGAAGAAGACAAACCTCAGACCAAAGGCTTCATACGGTCCAAAGGCTTCATACAGACAGAGGACTCACCTGAGTCGCACTAACGCAAATGTTTTGCAGGAAAATCATACTCAGGCATATGAATATGAGAGCGGTTCATCAAACCGCCATATTCATAAGACCAAGAACTATTCTGCTTATTCTTATGAGTACTATTGTCCGCGTGCAAGACTGTTTGCTAAGGCTTCAAAGCCAAAATTCTCAGATGCTGCACTTAGACTTATTGCTTATAAGCCACCCTTGAAGATGTGGGTGGTTAAGAAGGCTTAACTCTCTTTTGCAGGGAAAGGTCTCCAGCAGAAAACCAAAATCGTCTGACGCTATTGCTGGGGACCTTAAACATCTTGTAGGGCGCAAGATCAAATGCCCAAATGGTCTTACTATGTACTTCGTACCTAAATCGCTTGCTACTCTCCCTATTAGTCCTAACCTGGATCTAAGCTTTCATAACCCACTGGTCGTCAAATGTTTTTGCTTCACAATGCTCTTGGTGAAGCCTATCCCCCTAACTGCACTGTAGGGTACGACACTAGCGTATTCAGAATGGATTATTGACAGTGGGTGTACAAATCACATGACTGGCAAAAGAAGTCTTCTTATGGACTCAACCTTACGTCCATCCGACAAGAGCCACATCACATTTGCTGACACTGGTAAAAGTAAGGTATTGGGTCTAGGTAGAGTTGCAATCTCAAGGGATCAACACATGGATAAAGTCATGCTTGTTGAATCCCTTGGCTTCAACTTAATGTCTGTCTCAATGCTTTGCGATTTGAACATGATCGTAATGTTTGGAAAATATCGTTGCCTTGTACTAATGGAATCTGACAAGTCTCTAGTGTTTGAAGGGTATCGAAAAGATGATTTGTACGTGGTAGATTTCTCAGCAGGGCCACAGCTTGCAGTATGTCTTGTTGCAAAGGCTTCAGAATGCTGGCTCTGGCATCGGAGGCTTGGACATGCTGGCATGAGGAACCTCCACACCCTTGCGAAGAAGAAGCATGTCATAGGCATCGATGGCGTCAAGTTCAAGAAAGACCACTTATGCGGTGCCTGTGAAGCAGGGAAGATGACGAGGGCCAAACATCCCTCGAAGACAATCATGACTACTACTCAACCCTTCGAACTGCTTCACATGGATCTTTTCGGTCCCACTCATTACTCAACTCTAACTACTACTGCTTGCCTCTATGGCTTCATTATTATTGATGATTATTCTAGATATACTTGGGTGCACATAATCCTTTACAAGACTGAAGTACAGGATGTCTTCAGACGCTTCGCCAATCGAGCTATGAACAATTTTGGCGCCAAGATAAAGCACATCAGAAGTGACAATGGCACTGAATTCAAGAGCACTGGCCTTGATACATATCTTGATACCTTGGGCATCACACATGAATTCTCAGCCCCGTACACGCCACAGCAGAATGGCATCGTCGAACACAAGAATAGAACACTAATTGAGATGGCCAGAACGATGCTAGATGAATACAAGACCCCAAGAAAATTCTGGCCCGAAGCCATTGATACTGCATGCCATACAATCAATCGTGTTTATCTTCACAAGCTACTGAACAAGACATCTTATGAGCTCCTTACTGGTAAGAAGCCAAATGTCAGTTACTTCAGAGTATTTGGCGCAAGGTGCTGGATCAAGGACCCACATCACACCTCAAAATTTGCACCAAAAGCACATGAGGGTTTTATGCTTGGATATGGAAAGGATTCGCACTCCTATAGAGTCTTCAATCTCTTTCATTACAAAGTGGTTGAAACAGTGGATGTGCGGTTCGATGAGACCAACGGCTCACAAAGAGAGCAGCTGCCAAGTGTGCTAGATGAAGTTCCATCCAGTGATTCAATCAAGCTAATGGGAACTGGAGAAATTATACCTTCTGAAGCTCATCCCGAAGAAGAACTTATCATTTCAGCACCTGATCAACATGAAGACAATGCTCAGCCTGAAGACATTCCTTCCAACAACGACAATCAACAGCAAGAGCAAAGTCTTCGCCCTGTACATCCTCGCGTTGCCAATGAAGTGCAGATTGAAAAAATAATTGATAGCATCAATGCACCTGGTCCACTCACTCATTCAAGGGCAACTCAGCTAGCAAATTTCTGTGGGCACTTCGCATTCGTCTCAATATCAGAACCCAAGAAAGTTGAAGAAGCCTTCATGGAACCTGAATGGATTCAAGCTATGCAAGAAGAGCTTCAATAGTTTGAGCTGAATAATGTATGGGAACTGGTTAAGCGTCCTGATCCACGGAAGCACAATATAATAGGCACCAAATGGATATACCGCAACAAGCAAGATGAGCATGGTCAAGTTGTCAGAAACAAAGCTCGTCTCGTTGCTCAAGGATATACTCAAGTGGAAGGCACTGACTTCGATGAAACATTTGCTCCTGTGGCTAGACTTGAAGCCATACGCATACTGCTGGCCTATGCAAATCATCATAACATACTTCTATATCAAATGGATGTGAAGAGTGCCTTTCTCAATGGCAAGATTGAAGAAGAAGTGTATGTTGCACAACCGCCTGGCTTTGAAAATCCAAAACATCCTGACATGGTATACAAGCTCAACAAGGCACTGTATGGCCTCAAACAAGCCCCTAGGGCCTGGTATGACACACTCAAATACTTCCTGAAGAGCAAAGGCTTCATACCTGGTTCCCTAGATCCCACTCTTTTCACGAAGACATATGATGGTGAACTGTTTGTGTGCCAAATATATGTGGATGACATTATCTTCGGCTGCACCAATCAGAAGTACAGTGAAGAGCTTGAATATATGATGCAAGAGCAATATCAGATGTCCATGATGGGGGAGCTGAATTTCTTCCTTGGTCTTCAAATACGACAACAACGAAATGGCATCTTCATATCTCAAGAGAAGTATCTCAAAGATTGCCTAAAGAAGTTCGGTATGCAAGACTGCAAAGGCTTCACAACACCAATGCCAGCCAAACATCATCTGGGTCCTGACGACAATGGTAAAGAGTTCGATCAAAAGGTATACCGCTCCATGATTGGTTCTTTACTTTATCTATGTGCATCTAGGCCAGATATTATGCTTAGTGTTTGCATGTGTGCTCGATTTCAAGCGGCACCAAAGGAGTCGCATCACTTAGCTGTGAAGCGAATTCTTCGATATTTGGCTCACACCCCAACTCTAGGATTATGGTATCCAAAGGGCTCAGAGTTTGATCTGGTTGGATTCTCGGATGCTGATTATGCTGGTGACAAAGTTGATCGCAAGTCTACATCAGGCACATGTCACTTTCTAGGACGATCACTTGTATGTTGGTCTTCAAAGAAGCAGAACTGTGTATCTCTCTCCACTACTGAATCTGAATACATTGCTGCTGGATCTTGCTGCGCTCAGCTTCTGTGGATGAAGCAAACACTCAAGGACTATGGCATTCATCTGAAGCAAGTGCCACTTTACCGCGACAACGAAAGCGCCATCAAGATTGCTAACAACCCAGTTCAGCACTCGAAGACAAAGCACATTGAAATTCGTCATCACTTTCTCAGAGACCATGTTGTGAAGGAAGACATTGATATCATACATGTCAACACTGAAGAGCAATTGGCAGATATCTTCACTAAGCCCTTGGATGAGAAGAGGTTTTGCAAGTTACGGTGTGAGCTAAATATCCTGGAATCCTCAAATGTCCTGTGATCAGGCACACATCCTAACCCATATGCATATTGATGACTTAGATGTGCAACACACGAAGTGAAGTATATCTTCAATCAATGAAGACCTACATTCTAAGTGTGAATACATTAATGTGGAATTTGACTTCGGAGCGCCACGATAATTGTGCGCCGTGTCTGGGTCTAATACTTCCTATATGGTGGGTAACGCCACCACCAAACATTCTATTTTGAAGTGTTTCACTCATGGCGTTACCTTGCAATGTCTTCACATTTGGTTTGGCTTTTAACTCAACATATTTTCATGATTATCTTCACTATGTTGATTATATATATATATATATATATATATATATATATATATATATATATATGCTAGTGTTCTGTCCTCTACAGCATTCACTTATAGCTATGTCTTCGTGTTGAATCTTTTGAACTAAGTGAGTGTGATCGGACCCCAACTTCTCTATGCTTTCTATCTCAAACTCTAACTTCCACGTCATATGCATTCTATTGAAACTATCGAATGTCTTCTCTGCGTCCTTGTGAGTAGAAGATACAGAGACAACCATTAAGTCCGTTTTCAATGCTCATTCCTCCACATGAAATCCGGAGAAGTAGGAACGACCATCCGATAATCCAGGCGTGCGTGGGACGTGGAACAAACCCCAAAATTCCGCATACTGGCCATGTGTTCCTCAGATGCAAATCGCCAGGGGTACCTGTGTAATAGCACAGTGCCGCCCCTGTGCCTATAAATACACACTCACAGCGGTCATTATCTCTTCTTCCACCCTCGCACGAACCCTAGCGCCACCGCGAGCTCTCGACGATGCCGGCGATGAAGCGCTTCGCTGCCACAACCTCTCCGACGCCGTCTTCACGCCGACCGCGGACATCGTCCTCTCCGCCGTCGCTGTAGGTGTCCTCCGTCGCCAAGTTAGGGCACGGAAGAGTGAACTGCTCGGCCTCATCTCCCACTCCGTCTAGCAGTTCTCAGTGTGGTAAATAAAACTCCCTTTTTACAGCACCGTTGATCCTATTGATCTGTCACTTTCTACCACAAGCAATTTCTGTTCACACAAGCTAGATCTCTCTCATACTGCATCTCATAACATGCCTAGTATATTCACTTATGCTTCACAAAGTAGTTAGATTCCTCACTTGTACTGATCTGTGGGTTCGTACAAATCTGGAACCAACTTCTTATCTATGAGTGAATGTCTTCGCACGATGAGGTCAATGTCTTCTAAACTGATTTATCTTCAAAATCTTCTGAGAATGCATATGACCTCTTCCCCTTCCCTCGCACCTTAATGATGTCACAGGTACATGTCCGTGGGAGAATCCTTTGGTTCTCATAGTCTGCATTCATTTGCAGAATTCTTACAGCATCACATAAATTCTCCTGAAGCCAGTTTCTGTTGGTCCAGCAAGAGAAATCCTTTGAAGCCTTTGAACGTCTTGAAGCCTTTCAAGTTAAAGTTTATGGCTTCAGAGAAAGTAGCAAGGAAGGGGGGCAGACAACATCGCGGCGGAACATCCAGAGATCTGCCTGATGAACTCGCAGAAATGTATAAGACAGATTCTGAAGAGGATTATAGTCAGCGCAAGACCCGAATCCAATGGATTCGACGCTATTGGGCAGAACAATGGTTCAAATACCGCTTCACAACCCAAGAGTATGCTGAGAAAAGTGCCATCAAAAGACCGTGGGGAGACATCTTATACAAGAACCTTCTACCCAGGTCCAGAGATGAAGCTATTGCCCAAAGCTTCTATCCATGCATGGTCCGTGGGCCACAGCCTGATGATGCACATCCGTCGTCACTACTCTGGTGTCGTGACGACAATCTGTTCAAGCGCAACTTCCAGTTTGCCCAAAACTCAGCGAAGCAGAACAAGAAGAAATTTGGGTTAGACTTCAACCCTGGTCCCTCAGCACCAAGGGCAGATGGCACACGACATGCAGAACCCAATGTCATCGGTCCTTTCGCCAACCTTGAAGGCCTCATCACCCACATCTTGGTTCAAGGGACTGCAGTGAATGAGCCTGCGGCTGACACTGAGTCTGATGACGCGCCTGCAGTGCCGAAGCCAAAGCAGTTGAAGAAGCCAAAAGCTTCAATGCCAGCCCCATCACCAAAAATCTCAAGGGCGAAGCCATTGGCAACTGCACCTCCTGAAGATAGTGTGCAGTCTGAAGATTTATCACGCGTCTCCAAGCCCAGAAGGCCAAGATGCCTCTGTCTCACACTAGCAAAGAGCTAACAGCTGCTACCATACTGCGCAATGATGACATTGATCTATCAAGTGATGAAGATCTTGCCGATGACGCTCTTGAGCAACTCATCAAGAGCAAAGAAGAAGCAGAAATCTTCAATGATCTGCCTCTCTTTGATGTCACCATCATCCACAACTTCATTGACGAGTGGTTTGACACGCCAAACATCAGCTTTGAAGATCTGCAGCTACCTATTGGCCTTAGTGTCGCCTTCCAAGGCGCCATTGCTTCAGAACTTGCTATTGCCCAGCGCATTGTTGAACTAAAGCAGAAAATTGACTATGAAAAGGCTCAGTTCAAGAAGCATATGGCCAAGCTTAGCGTGCAAGAAGTGAAGAACTTCAAGACAATGATGCACGAGCTCAAGGAAGCCTTTGTGAAGAAGCGTGCAAAAGCTCAGGGTTCGCGTGAGCGCATGAAGACTCTGGCTGACAGATGTGTGCAAGCCTATAATGAGGCTGAGAAGCGCAAGGCACTTGGGCGTCCTGGCATTGACCCCAGGATGGCCGCAAAGAAGAAGAACAAGCCTGCTACGGCTGAAACTGATGCACCAAGGCAAGAAGCAGTTCCGATTGTCTTCCCAACAAGAATGACTGGCTCGAAGCCAAAGAGCCGATCAACAGCTTCAGAGCTCAAGAAGACAAGAACTGCTGAGGCTGAAGCCAGGAAGAGGAAACACTCTGAAGCCTCTCCTACTGCCCCCACCAAGAAAAAGAGAAAGACCAAGAAGGCTCGGGCTGCTCCCACCGAGCCCTTGATAGTTTAACCCATTTCTACGGTTCATCCTGACGCAGAACGTCAACTGACAGTTCATGAGCCTGCTTCCACAGAGGCTCCTGAAGCTGAAGACATTCCAGCAGCTGATCCCATCGCTGCTGAAGACATTGGTCATCATGACAATGTAGAAGATGATGCAGTCCTTCCTCAGTTTGAAAACAGCAAACTCATCAGCATTGGTCGTCCACTGACGCCAATTGCACATGATGCTTCATGGGCGGATCGCCCACAAGAGGAAGAAGACTATGAGGCCCAGCCCACTCCAACTCCACAGGCGTCGTCTGCGTTCCGCAGGCTTCGCAAAGGTCCAAGGCCTCAAGTCTCTGCTGAAGACATTCCGGCTGCATCAGCCGTAGAAGAAGTACCACTAGATCCCACTCCCCTGCTCCACCGAGAAGCAGTTCTCCAGGAGAACGTGCCTGTGACCGACCCTCCAGCTAGTCAAGTGGAGGATGAAAATCTTGAGGCTGCCACAACCAACAACGAAGCTAATGTGGAGCCCTCCCCAGCAAAAGCTTCAGAAGACAGCGAAGCCACTGATCCCGCCACTTCTGTTCCTGAGTCTGCTGCCGGTCCCCAATTCAACTATCATGTTGAGCACAGGCCTCAGGTCCAGAAGCCAATCCCAAGACTGCCAAGGTTTCCAGGTCCTGCATCAGCACCTGGCTCCTTCAACATCAATGGCTTCAGGACAGACAACACGTTCTTCAATAGCTCCAGGAACCCCTACTCAAGGGAAAGGATATCATCTGATCGGTTCTGGAGCTATCCTCAGCGAAGCTATTACTCTTGCATTCTTTACAACCAAGATCGCATCTTCCCACACAAGCGCCTTGATGTTGAAGCTATAGCTGGTCTGCCCTGTCTAGAAGAAGCGTTGGATTGCTTCAAGCAAGTGGGTCTGCCGCAGTTTGTTACTGATGAAGAGCATTGGAATGAAGAGCTGCTGCTACAATTCTATGCCACACTTCACATCAAAGGGTATAGCAGAGATCCGAAGACTTGGGTCCTGGAGTGGATGACTGGTAACGTTCATCATGAAGCCAATGCATTTGACATCATTGAGCTCACTGGCTTGCCCACTCCTGGCGATCTCTTCGAGCAAGGCTATCAGCTGCATGCTGAAGCTATTGAGAGCATCTTTCAGCGGCCAGAACCTAATATGGGTCAAATGCTCAGCATGATGAAGCCATTGCCCCAAGATGCTGCGTATCCCATAGAGTTCTTCGTTGAAGACCTTGAGTACCTGCCCAGAACCATCTATCACATCATCAGGCGAACTCTCTGGCCTATCAAAGGGCACTCTCCAAATGCCAAGCTTCAGGGTGCAATGAAGACTTTGGTCTTCTATATACTTCATGGCAAATGCTTCAATGCACAGGACTTCTTCATATGCCAACTTGCTGCATCAGGCATTGATCTGTTTGGTTTGAAGTTCTACGCCCCTTGGGTCATGCGGCTAATCAAGCTACACTCCGCCATCTCGTATCAGCCCTCAGCCCGCAACCATTGGATCTTCTTGCCTGACGTGGACATGTACACTGAAGCCATATATTCTGAGCCTGCCAAGCAACCTCTAAGTCTTCAGAATGCAGAACATCAGTTTTACTCAGAATGTTGAAGGCGTTGAAGCAGTTTCACGGGTGTATCCTTTGGCTGGCACTACACGTGCACCACACCCTGCTTCAACTGAAGCCACTGACAGTGCCACTGCTCCAAGACCCAAGAAGCGCACTCGTGTTCTCAACGACCGAGAGCTTCTTGTGGCTCTACATCAGAAACAAGATAGACATCATGACTGGCTGAAGTGTCAGATGAAAAGCCTCTTGGTGGATGTTAATCACACTCGAAATCTTGCCACCAAGAATGCTTTCGTTGCCCATGAAACCTGTCGCCGCACATGGAAAGGGCTAACGATGATGCTTTCTGAAGCTGATCTTCAAGAGGATGGCTTCACTGAGAGATTCAAGTTTGACTCCACACCTCCTCGAAGGGCTGTGCTGCTAGGAACTCCATCCCTTGAAGACTCTGAGTTCTCTTCCTCTGCTGCCACAGTCACTGCCAGAATTATTGAAGAAGAAGACGATGCTACTTCAGCGCCATATCCTTCAGCACCTCCAAGCTCTTCTGCACCGCCAAACAACACCAACAACCCTGCTACTTTACCTACTCCTCATGGGAACGAGTAGAGGCTCTATGTCTTCAAACCTTTTTGGTCATTACTGACAAAAGGGGAGAAGCATATGAGATTGATAGTCTTTAAGCGGGTCCATATGGGCGGGTGCTTTATATTTTTCTTCGTGCTTACAACTCTCGTTTTTGCTACATTTGGTTCTTATGAGTTGTAACACTTAAACTTGATGGTCGTCTGCTACTTATTTTCCACCTTGTTTTGCGAAGATAAATTCCGCATGTGCGACGATAAATTCCGCACTTAGCTCATTCTGCAGACGTCCATTTTCCATTATGCATGTCATTATCTTCATATACCTTCACATGCATAGTGGATTGTCATCTAAGTTGAAGTGGATCTCCACAAGTACAACCTTCCATGTGCATTTGCATTCCAAAAGCAAATTAACTCATATGCACATCTTCAGGGGGAGCCCTTGCAACTTATGAAGACAATTCCTTATTCTTTACAATTTCACAGAATATATTCCCCGTTGAAAACTTCAACTAGTTTGTCATCAATCACCAAAAAGGGGGAGATTGTAAGTGCATCTAGTGCCACCCCTAGTTGGTTTTGGAGTATTGACGACAAACCTAGTTGAGGGATTAATGTGTTTGTGAGAATTGCAGGATAACACAGGTAGAAGTCCCTCATTGATTCGGTTTTACTACCAGAGATGACCCCTAAAACTTTATGAAGACATTGAAGTCAAAGGTGGTATATGAAGATATTCACATTGAAGACTATGACAAGAGAAGACACGATATGAAGCCTATGGAGCTCGAAGACTTAGATCTTTCGTAGTTCTTTTTCTTTTGTGTTGAGTCATAGGAACCACCGTACTGTTAAGTGGGGTCCAAGAGAACCAGTCAGAATGACTGAAGTGATGCCTAAACCAAAAACCTATGTCTTCAAGTGAAGACTATGAGAGCGAATCTTGTCCAGAGTCGGACAAGTCAGCTTTGCTTGTAGCCCAAGTAAAGTTGCCGTGTGAGTTTGAAATCTGACCATTGGAACACATGTCAGTTCCTTAATGACCCAGGGTCATTTTGGATAAATCAGGTCGGGTTGCCAAGTGGCTATAAATAGCCCACCCCCTACAACCATAAATGGTTGGCTGCTCAGATTGATAGTACGGCTTTTGTCGTTTGAGAGCAACCCACCTCGAAGCCTTTGAGAGAGAATTCCTTGTGAGGATAAAAGCCCTAACCACCAGAGCCAAAGAGAATTGGGCATCACTTAAGTCTTCTTGTCTGTGTGATCTGAAGACTTATTACACTTGAGGATTGTGCATCCTCCAGCCGTTAGGCGTCACGTTCTGAGCTTCCAAGAGACATTGTGGATTGCCAATGAACAAAGTCTGTGAAGGTTTGGGAGTCTACCTTGAAGACTTACCAGAGTGATTGGGCGAGGTCTATGTGACCTTAGCTCAAGGAGAATACGGTGAGGACTGGGTGTCCTGAGCTGTGTGTTCAGGACTGGGTGTCCGGGACTGTGTGTCCTAAGGTTTAAATACCTAGCCGCTCCAACCAGATGTACAGTTGTCACAGCAACTGGAACTGGTTCAACATATCATTGTCTTTAACGAGTCACTGGTTTCATCTTCACTTCACTTTACTTACTGTTACTCCTTGTGAAGTCATTGTATGTTTGCTCTATCATTTGTCTTCACTGAGTGACCGCGTGTTCTGTTTGGCTTCACAATATCTTCCTACCTGATCCTTACTACCTAGCTGCTATTAGTCTTTGTGCTTTCACTTCATTGAATACTTGACTATGGTTTGCCTAGTGTAGCCTACCTTCCGCTGCATGGTAATAGGTTTAATTTTATCATTTGTCTTCAAAACTCCCATGTTCTGAAGACTTTCATAAAAATCGCCTATTCACCCCCCCTCTAGTCGATATAACGCACTTTCACATCCATCTCATGCTCATCAAAAGGAATCCACTAACATGGTTGATCAAGTCAACGAACTCATTCCGAATAACATGGAACCGGAGAAATTTCGAATAACACTATGTTACCTCAAGGGGGATATGCACATCCCCAATAATAAGAATACCATATTTCTTCTTGACAGTTGGAAGAGGAAATTCAAAACCTCCAAATATAATCGATGGAATTTTTCCAATAGAGTTGATACTATGGACTTGAGGTTGTTTCCTCGGAAAGTGTACCGTATGCTTATTACCATTAACATGAAAAGTGACATTGCCTTTAGTGCAATGAATAACAGCACCTGCAGTATTCAAAAAAGGTCTTCCAAGAATAATAGACATACTATCGTCCTCGGGAATATCAAGAATAACAAAGTCCGTTAAAATAGTAACGTTTGCAACTATAACAGGCACATCCTCACAAATGCCGACAGGTATAGCAGTTGATTTATCAGCCATTTGCAAAGATATTTCAGTAGGTGTCAACTTATTCAAATCAAGTCTACGATATAAAGAGAGAGACATAACACTAACACCGGCTCCAAGATCACATAAAGCAGTTTTAACATAGTTTTTTAATAGAGCATGGTATAGTGGGTACTCCTGGATCTCCAAGTTTCTTTGGTATTCCACCCTTAAAAGTATAATTAGCAAGCATGGTGGAAATTTCAGCTTCCGGTATCTTTCTTTTATTTGTAACAATATCTTTCATATACTTAGCATAATGATTCATTTTGAGCATATCAGTTAATCGCATACGCAAAAAGATAGGTCTAATCATTTCAGCAAAGCGCTCAAAATCCTCATCATCCTTTTTCTTGGATGGTTTGGGAGGAAAAGGCATGGGTTTCTAAACCCAAGGCTCTCTTTCTTTACCATGTTTCCTAGCAACAAAGTCTTTCTTATCATAACGTTGATTCTTTGATTGTGGGTTATCAAGATCAACAACAGGTTCAATTTCTACATCATTATCATTGCTAGGTTGAGCATCATCATGAACATTATCATTAACATTATTACTGGTTTCAGGTTCATTACCAGATTGAGTTTCAGCAACAGAAATAGAAATATCATTTGGATTCTCAGGTGTTTCAGTAATAGGTTCACTAGAAGCATGCAAAGTCCTATCATTTTTCTTTTTCTTCCTTTTAGAAGGACTAGGTGCATCTATATTATTTCTCTGAGAATCTTGCTCAATTCTCTTAGGATGGCCTTAAGGATACAAAGGTTCCTGAGTCATTTTACCACCTCTAGTCATAACTCTAACAACATTATCATTATTCTTACTATTCAATTCATTGAGCAAATCATTTTGAGCTTTAAGTACTTGTTCTACTTGAGTGGTAACCATAGAAGCATGTTTACTAATAAGTTTAAGTTCACCTTTGACATTAGCCATATAATCACCCAAGAGTTCAAGCATATTTGAATTGTATTTCAGTCGTCTACCAAAATAAGCATTAAAATCTTCTTGCTTAGCCATAAATTTATCAAACTCATCTAAGCATGGGCTAGCAAACTTAGTAAATGGGATTTTAGCTTTATAATATCTATAGAGAGAATTTACCTTTACTACCTGTGTCGGGTTATCAAGACCATGAGTTTCTTCAATAGGTAAAGGATTAAGATCATATATTTCTTCACATGCGGTAAATTAAGACCATGTATTTCTTCAATAGGAGGTAAATTCTTAACATCTTCAGCTTTAATACCTTTTTCTTTCATAGATTTCTTTGTCTCTTGCATATCTTTAGGACTGAGAAATAGAATACCCCTCTTCTTCGAAGTTGGTTTAGGAATAGGCTCAGGAATTGGCTCCGGAGGTGTTCAATTGTTTTCATTTATCAACATATTATTCAATAGAATTTCAGCTTCTCCAGTGTTCTTTCCCTGAAAGCAGAACCAGCACAACTATCCAGGTAATCTCTGGAAGCATCGGTTAGTCCATTATAAAAGATATCAAGTATTTCATTTTTCTTTAGAGGATGATCAGGCAAAGCGTCAAGTAATTGGAGAAGCCTACCCCAAGCTTGTGGGAGACTCTCTTCTTTAATTTGCACAAAATTATATATATCCCTTAAAGCAGCTTGTTTCTTATGAGCAGGGAAATATTTAGCAGAGAAGTAATAAATCATATCCTGGGGACTATGCACACAACCAGGATCAAGAGAATTAAACCATATCTTAGCATCACCCTTTAATGAGAATGGAAATATTTTAAGAATATAAAAGTAGCGAGTTCTCTCATCATTAGTGAACAGGGTGGCTATATCATTTAATTTAGTAAGATGCGCCACAACAGTTTCAGATTCAACCAAAGTAATTATATCAGGATCAACAGAGAATTCATAATCCTTATCGGTAACACAGATATGTGAAGTAGCAAAAGCAGGGTCAGGTTTTATTCTAGCATTTAGAGATTGCTTGTTCCATTTAGCTAATAACCTCTTAAATTCGTACCTATCTTTGCAAGCTAAAATAGCTAAAGAAGCTTCTTGATAAAAAACATAACCCTCAGGAATAACAGGTGATTCTTCATCATCACTTTCATCAGTATTATCAGATTCAATATTTTCAATCTCTCTAGCCCTAGCAAGTTGTTCATCAAGAAAATCACCAAGTGGCACTGTAGTATCAAGCATAGAAGTAGTCTCGTCATAAGTATCATGCATAGCAGAAGTAGCATCATCAATAACATGCGACATATCAGAATGAATAGCAGAAGCAGGTTTAGGTGTCGCAAGCTTACTTAAAACAGAAGGTGAATCAAGTGCAGAGCTAGATGGCAGTTCCTTACCTCCCCTCGTAGTTGAGGGATAAATCTTGGTTCTTGGATCTTTCAAGTTCTTCATAATGATAAGCAGATATAAATCCCAAGTGACTCAAAGAATAGAGCTATGCTCCCCAGCAACGGCGCCAGAAAATAGTCTTGATAACCCACAAGTATAGGGGATCACAACAGTTTTTGAGGGTAGAGTATTCAACCCAAATTTATTGATTCGACACAAGGGGAGCCAAAGAATACTCTCAAGTATTAGCAGCCGAGTTGTCAATTCAACCACACTTGGAAACTTAGTATCTGTAGCAAAGTGTTTAGTAGCAAAGTAATATGATAGTAGTGGTAACGGTAGCAAAAGGTAACAGTAGCAAAAGTAATGTTTTTGGTATTTTGTAGTGATGATAGCAATAGCAACGGGAAAGTAAATAAGCGAAGAACAATATATGGAAAGCTCGTAGGCAATGGATCGATGATGGAGAATTATGCCGGATGTGGTTCATCATGTAACAGTCATAACCTAGGGTGACACAGAACTAGCTCCAGTTCATTGATATAATGTAGGCATGTATTCCGAATATAGTCATACGTGCTTATGGAAAAGAACTTGCATGCCATCTTTTGTCCTACCCTCCCGTGGCAGCGGGGTCCTAATGGAAACTAAGGGATATTAAGGCCTCCTTTTAATAGAGTACCGGAACAAAGCATTAGCACATAGTGAGTACATGAACTCCTCAAACTATGGTCATCACCGCTAAGTATCCCGATTATTGTCACTTCAGGGTTAACGGATCATAACACATAATAGGTGACTATAGACTTGCAAGATAGGATCAAGAACACTCATACATTGATGAAAACATAATAGGTTCAGATCTGAAATCATGGCACTCGGGCCCTAGTGACAAGCATTAAGCATAGCAAAGTCATAGCAACATCAATCTCAGAACATAGTGGATACTAGGGATCAAACCCTAACAAAACTAACTCGATTACATGATAGATCCCATCCAACCCATCACCGTCCAGCAAGCCTACGATGGAATTACTCACGCACGGCGGTGAGCATCATGAAATTGGTGATGGAGGATGGTTGATGATGACGATGGCGACGGATTCCCCTCTCTGGAGCCCCGAACGGACTCCAGATCAGCCCTCCCGAGAGGTTTTAGGGCTTGGCGGCAGCTCCATATCGTAAAACACGATGAATTCTTCTCTCTGATTTTTTCGCCCCGAAACACAGTATATGGAGTTTGAGTCGGAGAGGCACCAGGGGGCCCACGAGGTAGGGGGGCGCGCCCTAGGGGGCAGGCGCGCCCCCACCCTCGTAGACAGGTGGTGGGCCCCCTGGCCTTCATCTTTTGCAGGTATTTTTTATATTTTCCAAAAAGTTGCTCCGTGAAGTTTCAGGTCATTCCGAGAACATTTGTTTCTGCACACAAATAACACCATGGTAATTCTGCTAAAAATAGCGTCAGTCCGGGTTAGTTCCATTCAAATCATGCAAGTTAGAGTCCAAAACAAGGGCAAAAGTGTTTGGAAAAGTAGATACGACGAAGACGTATCACTCTACAGGTGTCTCCAAAGGTACTTGTTGAGTTGGCGTATTTCGAGATTAGGATTTCTCACTCCGATTGTCGGAGAGGTATCTCTGGGCTCTCTCGGTAATGCACATCACTATAAGCCTTGCAAGCATTGTGACTAATGAGTTAGTTGCGGGATGATGCATTACAGAACGAGTAAAGAGACTTGCCGGTAACGAGATTGAACTAGGTATTGAGATACCGACGATCGAATCTCGGGCAAGTAACATACCGATGACAAAGGGAACAACGTATGTTGTTATGCGGTTTGACCGATAAAGATCTTCGTAGAATATGTGGGAGCCAATATGAGCATCCAGGTTCCGCTATTGGTTATTGACCAGAAACGTGTCTCGGTCATGTCTACATAGTTCTCAAACCCGTAGGGTCCGCACGCCTAAAGTTCTGTGACGATCGGTATTATGAGTTTATGTGATTTGATATACTGAAGGTAGTTCGGAGTCCCGGATGAGATCGGGGACATGACGAGGAGTCTCAAAATGGCCGAGACGTAAAGATCGATATATTGGACAACTATATTCGGATATCGGAAAGGTTCCGAGTGATTCAGGTATTTTCAAGGGTACCGGGGAGTTATGGGAATACGAGGAAGAAGTAATGGGCCTCATGGGCCAAGTGGTGGAAGAGAGGAGGCAGGGCGCGACCCTCTAGCCCAAACCTAATTGTACTAGGGGGCCGGCCCCCTTTCCTTCCTTCTCCTTCTCCTCCTTCCTTTCCTCCTCCTAGTAGGAGTAGGAAAGGGGAGTCCTACTCCTACTAGGATGAGGACTCCTCCTGGCGCGCCCTACAGGGGCCGGCCGGCCTCCCCCCTTGCTCCTTTATATACGGGGGCAGGGGGAACCCTAGGACACACAAGTTGATCTGTTGATCTCTCCCAGCCGTGTGTGGTGCCCCCTCCACCATATTCCACCTCGCTCATATCATAGCGGTGCTTAGGCGAAGCCCTGTGTCGGTAGCAACATCATCACCGTCATCACGCCATCGTGCTGACGGAATTCTCCTGTGAAGCTCTACTGGATCGGAGTTCGTGGGACGTCATCAAGCTGAACGTGTGCTGAACTCGGAGGTGCCGTACGTTCAGTACTTGGATCGGTCGGATCGTGAAGACGTACGACTAGATCAACCGCGTTGTGCTAACGCTTCCGCTTTCGGTCTACGAGGGTACGTGGACACACTCTCCCCGCTCGTTGCTATTCATCACCATGATCCTGAGTGTGCGTAGGAATTTTTTTGAAATTACTACGTTCCCCAACAGTGGTATCAAAGCCAGGTTTATGCGTAGATGTTATATGCACGAGTAGAACACAAGTGAGTTGTGGGCAATACATGTCATACTGCTTACCAGCATGTCATACTTTGGTTCAGTGGTATTGTTGGATGAAGCGGCCTGGACCGACATTACGCGTACGCTTACGCAAGACTGGTTCTACCGACGTGCTTTGCACACAGGTGGCTGGCGGGTGTCAGTTTCTCCAACTTTAGTTGAACCAAGTGTGGCTACACCCGGTCCTTGTGAAGGTTAAAACAACACTAACTTGACGAACTATCATTGTGGTTTTGATGCGTAGGTAAGAACGGTTCTTTCTCAGCCCGTAGTAGCCACGTAAAACTTGCAACAACAAAGTAGAGGACGTCTAACTTATTTTTGCAGGGCATGTTGTGATGTGATATGGTCAAGACGTGATGAAATATAAATTGTTGTATGAGATGATCATGTTTTGTTAAAGTTATCGGCTACTAGCAGGAGCCTTATGGTTGTCTCTTTATTTGCATAAGATGCAAGTGCTATGTAATTGCTTTACTTTATCGCTTTGCAATAGCAATAGTTGCAAAAGCAATAGCTGGTGAGACGACCATGTGATGACACGTTGATAAAATATCAAGATGATGGAGATCATAGTGTCATGCCGGTAACAATGGAGATCATGACAGTACTTTGGAGATGGAGATCAAAAGCACAAGATGATGATGGCCATATCATGTCACATATTATGATTGCATGTGATGTTTATATTTTATACATCTTATTTTGCTTAGTCCGGCGGTAGCTTTATAAGATGATCCCTTACTAAATTTCAAGTTAAAAGTGTTCTCCCTGAGTATGCACCATTGCCAAAGTTCGTCGTGCCGAGACACCATGTGATGATCGGGTGTGATAAGCTCAACGTTCATCTACAACGGGTGTAAGACAATTTTACACACGCAGAATACTCGGGTTAAACTTGACGAGCCTAGCATATGCAGATATGGCCTCGGAACACTGAGACCGAAACGTCGAGCGTTAATCATATAGTAGATATGATCAACATAGTGATGTTCACCATTGAAAACTACTCCATCTCACGTGATGATCGGACATGGTTTAGTTGATTTGTATCACGTGATCACTTAGATGATTAGAGGGATGTCTATCTAAGTGGGAGTTCTTAAGTAATATGATTAATTGAACTTTAATTTATCATGAACTTAGTCCTGGTAGTATTAGCATATCTATGTTGTAGATCTATAGCTTGCGTTTAGCTCCCCTGTTTTATTTTTGATATGTTCCTAGAGAAAAATAAGTTGAAATATGTTAGTAGCAATGATGCGGACTGGATCCGTGATCTGAGGATTATCCTCATTGCTGCACAGAAGAATTATGTCCTTGATGCACCGCTAGGTGACAGACCTATTGCAGGAGCATATGCAAACATTATGAACGTTTGGCAAATCTCGGTATGATGACTACTTGATAGTTTAGTGCACCATGTTTTACGGCTTAGAACCGGGACTTCAAAAATGTTTTGAATGCCACGGAGCATATAAGATGTTCCAAGAGTTGAAAATAGTATTTCAGACTCATGTCCATGTCGAAAGGTATGAGACCTTTGACAAGTACTTTGCCTACAAAATGGAGGAGAATAGCTCATCTTGTGAGCATGTCCTCAGAATGTCTGAGTGCTACAATTACTTGAATCAAGTGGGAGTTAATCTTCCAGATAAGATAGTGATTGACAGAATTCTCTAGTCACTATCACCAAGTTACTAGAACTTCGTGATGAACTATAATAGGCAAGGGATAACGGAAACGATTCCCAAGCTCTTCGTGATACGGAAATCGACGAAGGTAGAAATCAAGAAAAGCATCAAGTGTTGATGGTTGACAAGACCAATAGTTTCAAGAAAAGGGTAAAGGCAAGAAGGGGAACTTAAATAAGAATGGCAAGAAAGTTGCTGCTCAAGTGAAGAAGCCCAAGTCTAGACCTAAGCCTGAGACTAAGTGCTTCTACTGCAATGGGACTGGTCACTGGAAGCAGAACTGCCCCAAGTATTTGGTGGATAAGAAGGATGGCAAAGTGAACAAAGGTATATTTGATATAAATGTTATTGATGTGTACTTTACTAGTGTTTATAGAAACCCCTCAGTATTTGATACTAGTCCAGTTGCTAAGATTAGTAACTCAAAACAGGAGTTGCAGAATGAACAGAGACTAGTTAAGGGTGAAGTGACGATGTGTGTTGGAAGTAGTTCCAAAATTGATATGATCATCATCGCACACTCCCTATACTTTCGTGATTAGTGTTGAACCTAAAATAAATGTTATTTGGTGTTTGTGTTAAGCATGAATATGATTGGATCATGTTTATAGCAATACGGTTATTCATTTAATTCAAAGAATAATTGTTGTTCTATTTACATGAATAAAACCTCTTGTGGTCATAAACTCAATATAAATGGTTTATTGAATCTCGATCGTAGTGATACACATATTCATAATATTGAAGCCAAAAGATGCAATGTTAATAATGATAGTGCAACTTATTTGTGGCACTGTCGTTTAGGTCGTATTGGTGTAAAGCGCGTGAAGAAAATCCATGCTGATGGGCTTTTGGAATCACTTGATTATGAATCAGCTGATGCTTGCGAACCATGCCTCATGGGCAAAGATGACTAATACTATGTTCTCCAGAACAATGGAGCGAGCAACTGACTTATTGGATATAATATATACTGATGTATGAGGTCCGATGAGTGTTGAGGCTCGCGGCGGGTATCATTATTTTCTTACCTTCACAGATGATTTGAGCAAATATGGGTATATCTACTTGAAGAAACATAAGTCTGAAACATTTGAAAAGTTCAAAGAATTTCAGAGTGAAGTGGAAAATCATCGTAACAAGAAAATAAAGCTTCTACGATCTGATCGCAGAGGCGAATATTTGAGTTACGAGTTTGGTCTTCAATTAAAACAATGTGGAATAGTTTCACAAACTCATGCCACCTGGAACACCACATCGTAATGGTGTGTCCGAACATCATAACCGTACTTTATTTGACATAGTGCAATCTATGATGTCTCTTACCGATTTACCACTATCGTTTTGGGGTTATGCATTAGAGACAGCTGCATTCACATTAAAAAGGGCACCATCTAAATCCGTTGAGACGACACCGTATGAACTATGGTTTGGCAAGAAACCTAAGCTGTCGTTTCTTAAAGTTTGAGGTTGCAATGCTTATGTGAAAAAGTTTCAACTTGATAAGCTCAAACCTAAATCGGAGAAGTGCGTCTTCATAGGATACCCAAAAGAAAATGTTGGGTACACCTTCTATCACAGATCCGAAGGCAAGATATTCGTTGCTTTGAATGGATCCTTTCTAGAGAAGGAGTTTCTCTCGAAAGAAGTGAGTGGGAGGAAAGTAGAACTTGATGAGGTAATTGTACCTGCTCCCTTATTGGAAAGTAGTTAATCACAGAAATCTGTTCCTGTGACTACTACACCAATTAGTGAGGAAGCTAATGATAATGATCATGTAACTTCAGATCAAGTTACTACCGAACCTCGTAGGTAAACCAGAGTGAGATCTGCACCAGAGTGGTACGGTAGTCCTATTCTGGAGGTCATGTTACTTGACCATGATGAGCCTACGAACTATGAGGAAGCGATGATGATCCCAGATTCCGCGAAATGGCTTAAGGCCATGAAATCTGAGATGAGATCCATGTATGAGAACAAAGTATGGACTTTGATTGACTTGCCCAAAGATCGGCGAGCCATTGAGATTAAATGGATCTTCAAGAGGAAGATGGACACTGATAGTAGTGTTACTATCTACAAAGCTAGAATTGTCGCAAAAGGTTTTTGACAAGTTCAAGGTGTTGACTACGATGAGAGTTTCTCACTCGTATCCATGGTTAAGTCTATCCGAATAATGTTAGCAATTGCCACATTTTATGAAATCTGGCAAATGGATAAACAAAACTGCATTCCTTAATGGATTTATAAAATCAGAGTTGTATATGATGCAACCAGAAGGTTTTTTCAATCTTAAAGGTGCTAACAAAATATGCAAGCTCCAGCGATCCATCTATGGACTGGTGCAAGCATCTCGGAGTTGGAATATACGCTTTGATAAGTTGATCAAAGCATATAGTTTTATACAGACTTGCGGTGAAGCCTGTATTTACAAGAAAGTGAGTGGGAGCACTACATCATTTCTGATAAGTATATGTGAATGACATATTGTTGATCCGAGATAATGTAGAATTATTTTGCAAAGCATAAAGGAGTGTTTGAAAGGAGTTGTTCAAAGAAAGACCTCGGTGAAGCTGCTTACATATTGAGCATCAAGATCTATAGAGATAGATCAAGACGCTTGATAAGTTTTTCAATGAGTACATAGCTTGACAAGATTTTGAAGTAGTTCAAAATGGAACAGTCAAAGAAAGAGTTCTTGCATGTGTTACAAGGTGTGAAACTGAGTAAGACTCAAAGCCCGACCACGACAGAAGATAGAAAGAAAATGAAACTCATTCCCTATGCCTTGGCCATAGGTTCTATAAAGTATGCCATGCTTTGTACTAGACCTATTTTATACCCTACCCTGAGTTTGGCAAGGGAGTACAATAGTGATCTAAGAGTAGATCACTGGACATTGGTCAAAATTATCCTTAGTGGAATAAGGATATGTTTCTCGATTATGGAGGTGACAAAAGGTTCGTCGTAAAGGGTTACGTCGATGCAAGTTTTGACACTGATCCAGATGACTCAAAAATCTCAATCTAGATACATATTTAAAGTGGGAGCAATTAGCTAGAGTAGCTCCATGCAGAGCATTGTTGACATAGAAATTTGCAAAATACTTACGGATCTGAATGTGGCAGACCCGTTGACTAAACTTCTCTCACAAGCAAAACATGATCACACCTTAGTACTCTTTGGGTGTTAATCACATAGCGATGTGAACTAGATTATTGACTCTAGTAAACCCTTTGGGTGTTGGTCACATGTCGATGTGAACTATAGGTATTAATCACATGGTGATGTGAACTATTGGTGTTAAATCACATGGAGATGTGAACTAGATTATTGACTCTAGTGCAAGTGGGAGACTGAAGGAAATATGCCCTAGAGGCAATAATAAAGTTATTATTTATTTCCTTATATCATGATAAATGTTTATTATTCATGCTAGAATTGTATTAACCGGAAACATAATACATGTGTGAATACATAGACAAACATAGTGTCACTAGTATGCCTCTACTTGACTAGCTCGTTGATCAAAGATGGTTATGTTTCCTAACCATAGACATGAGTTGTCATTTGATTAATGGGATCACATCATTAGGAGAATGATGTGATTGACTTGACCCATTCCGTTAGCATAGCACTTGATCGTTTAGTTTGTTGCTATTGCTTTCTTCATGACTTATACATGTTCCTATGACTATGAGATTATGCAACTCCCGTTTACCGGAGGAACACTTTGTGTGCTACCAAATGTCACAACATAACTGGGTGATTATAAAGGTGCTCTACAGGTGCCTCCGAAGGTACTTGTTGGGTTGGCGTACTTCGAGATTAGGATTTGTCACTCCGATTGTCGGAGAGGTATCTCCGGGCCCACTCGGTAATGCACATCACTATAAGCCTTGCAAGCCTTGCAACTAATGAGTTAGTTGCGGGATGATGTGTTACGGAACGAGTAAAGAGACTTGCTAGTAACGAGATTGAACTAGGTATTGAGATACCGACGATCGAATCTCGGGAAAGTAACATACCGATGACAAAGGGAACAACGTATGTTGTTATGCGGTTTGACCGATAAAGATCTTCGTAGAATATGTGGGAGCCAATATGAGCATCCAAGTTCAGCTATTGGTTATTGACCGGAGACGTGTCTCGGACATGTCTACATAGTCTCGAACCCGTAGGGTCCGCACGCTTAAAGTTCGGTGACGATCGTAATAAGAGTTTTTGTGTTTTGATGCACCCAAGGTTGTTCGGACTCCCGGATGAGATCGTGGACATGACGAGGAGTCTCGAAATGGTCGATACATAAAGATTGATATATTGGATGACTATGTTTGGACATCGGAAGGGT
>NC_057794.1:521462353-521484196 GCF_018294505.1 Triticum aestivum
CGGGAGAAGTTATGGGCCTTATGGGCCATAAGAAGGAAGCACACCAGCCCACAAGGGGCTGGTGCGCCCCCTTTGGGCAGGAGGCCGAACTGGAGAAGGTTTGGGGGGTGCGGCCCCCCCTTTCCTTCTCTCCTACTCCTCCCTCCCTTCCTCTCCTACTCCAACTAGGGAAGGGAGGAATCCTACTCCCGGTGGGAGTAGGACTCCTCCAGGGCGCGCCATAGGGGCCGGCCCTCTCCCCCTCCTCCAATCCTTTATATACGGGGGTGGGGGGCACCCCATAGACACACAAGTTGATCTTCGTGATCGTTCCTTAGCCGTGTGCGGTGCCCCCTTCCACCATATTCCACCTCGGTCATATCATAGCGGAGCTTAGGCGAAGCCCTGCGTCGGTAGAACATCATCACCGTCATCACGCCGTCGTGCTGACGAAACTCTCCCTCAACACTTTGCTGGATCGGAGCTCGAGGGACATCACCGAGTTGAACATGTGCAGAACTCGGAGGTGCTGTACGTTCGGTACTTGGATTGGTCGGATCGGGAAGACGTACGACTACTTCCTCTATGTTGTGTCAACGCTTCCGTTGCCGGTCTACGAGGGTACGTAGACAACACTCTCCTCTCTCGTTGCTATGCATTACCATGATCTTGTGTGTGCGTAGGAAATTTTTGAAATTACTACGTTCCCCAACAGGAGACTGAAGAGAATATGCCCTAGAGGCAATAATAAAGTTATTATTTATTTCCTTATTTCATGATAAATGTTTATTATTCATGCTAGAATTGTATTAACCGGAAACTTGATACATGTGTGAATACATAGACAAACAGAATGTCAATAGTATGCCTCTACTTGACTAGCTTGTTGAATCAAAGATGATTAAGTTTCCTAGCCATAGACATGAGTTGTCATTTGATTAACGGGATCACATCATTAGAGAATGATGTGATTGACTTGACCCATTCCGTTAGCTTAGCACTTGATCGTTTAGTATGTTGCTATTGCTTTCTTCATGACTTATACATGTTCCTATGACTATGAGATTATGCAACTCCTGTTTACCGGACCAAACATCACAACGTAACTGGGTGATTATAAAGGTGCTGTACAGGTGTCTCCAAAGGTACTTGTTGAGTTGGCGTATTTCGAGATTAGGATTTGTCACTCCGATTGTCGAAGAGGTATCTCTGGGCCCTCTCGGTAATGCACATCACTATAAGCCTTGCAAGCATAGTGACTAATGAGTTAGTTGCGGGATGATGCATTATAGAACGAGTAAGGAGACTTGCCAGTAACGAGATTGAACTAGGTATTGAGATACCGATGATCGAATCTCGGGCAAGTAACATACCGATGACAAAGGGAACAACGTATGTTGTTATGCGGTTTGACCGATAAAGATCTTCGTAGAATATGTGGGAGCCAATATGAGCATCCAGGTTCCGCTATTGGTTATTTACCGGAAACATGTCTCGGTCATGTCTACATAGTTCTCGAACCCGTAGGGTCCGCATGCTTAAAGTTCTGTGACGATCGGTATTATGAGTTTATGTGATTTGATGCACCGAAGGTAGTTCGGAGTCCCGGATGAGATCGGGGACATGACGAGGAGTCTCAAAATGGTCGAGATGTAAAGATCGATATATTGGACAACTATATTCGGACATCGGAAAGGTTCCGAGTGATTCGAGTATTTTTGGGGGTACCGAGGAGTTACGAGAATACGAGAAAGAAGTAATGGGCCTCATGCGCCAAGTGGTGGAAGAGAGGAGGCAGGGTGCTCGGCCCCTAGACCAAACCGAATTGGACTAGTGGGTCGGCCCGCCTTTCCTCCCTCTCCTTCCTTCTCCTTCTCCTCCTTCCTTTCCTCCTCCTAGTAGGAGTAGGAAAGGGGAGTCGTACTCCTACTAGGAGGAGGACTTCTCCTGGCGCGCCCTACAAGGGCCGGCCGGCCTTCCCCCTTGCTTGTTTATATACGGGGACAGGGGGAACTCTAGGACACACAAGTTGATCTTTTGATCTCTCCCAGCCGTGTGCGGTGCACCCTCCACCATATTCCACCTCGATCATATCGTAGCGGTGCTTAGGCGAAGCCCTGCGTTGGTAGCAACATCATCACCGTCATCACGCCATCGTGCTGACGGAACTCTCCCGTGAAGCTCCGCTGGATCGGAGTTCACGGGACGTCATCGAGCTGAACGTGTGCTGAACTCGGAGGTGCCGTACGTTCGGTACTTGGATCGGTCGGATCATGAAGACGTACGACTACATCAACCACGTTGTGCTACGCTTCCGCTTTCGGTCTACGAGGCTACGTGGACACACTCTCCCCTCTGATTGCTATGCATCACCATGATCCTGAGTGTGCGTAGGATTTTTTTTGAAATTACGATGTTCCCCAACATCGAGAGCTTTTGATGGATTTGCCGGTGGTTGATAAACCAGTGCCGGCTATCCTTATGAACTGTGACAATCAAATGGTGATTACCAAGGCTAAGAGTTCAAAGGACAACATGAAATCCACAAAGCACATAAGAAGAAGATTGAAATATGTCAGAAAATCAAGAAACTCCTGAGTAATAGCATTGGATTATATCCAGACCGCTAAGAATCAGGCAGACCCTTTTACGAAAGGGCTATCACGGATTGTGATAGAAAATGCATCGAGGGAGATGGGTATGAGACCCACGTAAGTTGCCATGGGGGTAACCCAACTTATGTGATCGGAGATCCCGTGAATTAGGACCTAGGAAAACAATCCAACAGTCAACTAAGGAGAGTATCATTAATTAACCCACTCCATTGGAGATGCACTAATACTCTCAATTCTGTAAGGTAGGATGACTTTCGTCTTAATGTGTTCCAAAGCTTATGTAAGAAAGATGCTAACCTACAGAACATTCTTTGGAGGGACACACCTATGTGAGCCCGACTGTTGGTCACAGTCTATGAGATTGGGTAATCTCTAGGAGGCTCATGAGAAGGTACGGAGTTTGACTAGTAAGCTCCATGAAGGAAATATGCCCTAGAGGCAATAATAAAGTTGTTATTTATACTTCTTTATATCATGATAAATGTTTATTATTCATGCTAGAATTGTATTAACTGGAAACTTAGTACATGTGTGAATACATAGACAAAACAGAGTGTCCCTAGTATGCCTTGATGTCTACTACACAACCTTATTCTTGTAGATGTTGTTGGGCCTCCAAGTGCAGAGGTTTGTAGGACACTAGCAAATTTCCCTCAAGTGGATGACCTAAGGTTTATCAATCCATAGGAGGCGTAGGATGAAGATGGTCTCTCTCAAGCAACCCCGTAACCAAATAACAAAGAGTCTCTTGTGTCCCCAACACACCCAATACAATGGTAAATTGTATAGGTGCACTAGTTCGGCGAAGAGATGGTGATACAAGTGGTATATGGATGGTAGATAAAGGTTTTTGTAATCCAAAAATATAAAAACAGCAAGGTAACTAATGATAAAAGTGAGCGTAAATGGTATTGCAATGCGTTGAAACAAGGCCTCGGGTTCATACTTTCGCTAGTGCAAGTTGAAGGAAATATGCCCTAGAGGCAATAATAAAGTTATTATTTATTTCCTCATATCATGATAAATGTTTATTATTCATGCTAGAATTGTATTAACCGGAAACAAAATACATGTGTGAATACATAGACAAACAGAGTGTCACTAGTATGCCTCTACTTGACTAGCTCGTTGATCAAAGATGGTTATGTTTCATAACCATAGACATGAGTTGTCATTTGATTAACGGGATCACATCATTAGGAGAATGATGTGATTGACTTGACCCATTCCGTTAGCATAGCACTTAATCATTTAGTTTGTTGCTATTGCTTTCTTCATGACTTATACATGTTCCTATGACTATGAGATTATGCAACTCCCGTTTACCAGAGGAACACTTTGTGTGCTACCAAACGTCACAACGTAACTGGGTGATTATAAAGGTGCTCTACACGTGTCTCCGAAGGTACTTGTTGGGTTGGCGTATTTCAAGATTAGGATTTGTCACTCCGATTGTCGGAGAGGTATCTCTGGGCCCCCTCGGTAATGCACATCACTTAAGCCTTGAAAGCATTGCAACTAATAAGTGTAGCGAACGGACCTCAGATGGTCAAGTCTCTGTGCTTCAGTGTCATCCCTGGATCGGTAATGCTGACACACACAGTACTCGAGGATTTATAACAGAGTAGCAATCACACACTTATTACATCGAAAACTCTAAAAGAGAACTTATTACAATAATATGGCTTAAGGCCATCTAATGCGATAACAGCGGAAGGCTTGGAAGATAAAGTGAGTCCATCAACTCCAACGGCATAGCTGAGCTGCACGGCAACGACCTAACAAACCTTACTCCTCGTCTGAAAAGTCTGCAACATAATACGTTGTAGCCCGAAAATGGGTCAGCACATGGAATATGCTGGCAATATAACACTATAGAGCAGAAACAGAATAATGCTATCACTACATGCATATATGGCTGGTGGAAAGCTGTATGGTTATAGTTTTTGCAAAACGCCAATTTTTCCCTACAACAAAGGAATATATTTTAATTTAACTATCATGGTGGTTGAAACATCATTGAGAAGGTACCCCGAACTCAATCCCAATTAAAGTGATTAACAACCCAACAGTATTAATTAAACATGGTGAGATACATGTGATAACCCAAGTACTAGATACTCAAGAATTTGTTGGAAATATGCCCTAAAGGCAATAATAAAAGCATTATTATTATATTTCCTTGTTCATGATAATTGTCTTTATTCATGCTATAATTGTGTTATCCGGAAATCGTAATACATGTGTGAATAACAGACACCGACATGTCCCTAGTGAGCCTCTAGTTGACTAGCTCGTTGATCAACAGATAGTCATGGTTTCTTGACTATGGACACTGGATGTCATTGATAACGAGATCACATCATTGGGAGAATGATGTGATGGACAAGACCCAATCCTAAACATAGCACAAGATCGTATAGTTCGTTTGCTAGAGTTTTCCAATGTCAAGTATCTTTTCCTTAGACCATGAGATCGTGTAACTCCCGGATACCGTAGGAGTGCTTTGGGTATGCCAAACGTCACAACGTAACTGGGTGACTATAAAGGTAGACTACGGGTATCTCCGAAAGTGTCTGTTGGGTGACATGGATCAAGACTGGGATTTGTCACTCCGTATGACGGAGAGGTATCACTGGGCCCACTCGGTAATGCATCATCATAATGAGCTCAGAGTGACCAAGTGTCTGGTCACGGGATCATGCATTACGGTACGAGTAAAGTGACTTGCAGGTAACAAGATTGAACGAGGTATTGGGATACCGACGATCGAATCTCGGGCAAGTAACATATCGATAGACAAAGGGAATAGCGTACGGGATTGATTAAATCCTCGACATCGTGGTTCATCCGATGAGATCATCGTGGAGCATGTGGGAGCCAACATGGGTATCCAGATCCCGCTGTTGGTTATTGACCGAAGAGTCGTCTCGGTCATGTCTGCTTGTCTCCCGAACCCGTAGGGTCTACACACTTAAGGTTCGGTGACGCTAGGGTTATGAAGATATGTATATGCAGAAACCCGAATGTTGTTCGGAGTCCCGGATGAGATCCCGGACGTCACGAGGAGTTCCGGAATGGTCCGGAGGTAAAGAATTATATATAGGAAGTGCTATTTCGGGCATCAGGACAAGTTTCGGGGTTATCGGTATTGTACCGGGACCACCGGAAGGGTCCCGGGGGTCCACCGGGTGGGGCCACCTGTCCCGGGGGGCCACATGGGCTGTAGGGGGTGCGCCTTGGCCTAGATGGGCCAAGGGCACCAGCCCCTATAGGCCCATGCGCCTAGGGTTTCCACCATGGAAGAGTCCATGTGGTGGAAGGCACCCCTAGGTGCCTTGGGGGGGAGGGAAACCTCCCCTTGGCCGCCGCCCCCCTAGTAGATGCCATCTACTAGGGCCGGCGCCCCCCTGGCACCCCTATATATAGTGGGGGGGAGAGGAGGGATTTTACACCAGCCCCTGGCGCCTCCACCTCCCCCCCGTTACGTCTCTCCCTCGTAGTCTCGGCGAAGCCCTGCTGCTGTGACGCCCTGCATCCACCACCACGCCGTCGTGCTGCTGGATCTTCATCAACCTCTCCTTCCCCCTTGCTGGATCAAGAAGGAGGAGACGTCTCCCGTCCTGTACGTGTGTTGAATGCGGAGGTGCCGTCCGTTCGGCGCTGGTCATCGGTGATTTGGATCACGTCGAGTACGACTACATCATCACCGTTCTTTTGAACGCTTCCGTGCGCGATCTACAAAGGTATGTAGATGCATCTAATCACTCGTTGCTAGATGAACTCCTAGATGATCTTGGTGAAACGAGTAGGAAAATTTTTGTTTTCTGCAACGTTCCCCAACAGTGGCATCATGAGCTAGGTCTATGCGTAGTTCTTCTTGCGCGAGTAGAACACAATTTGTTGTGGGCGTAGATTTGTCAACTTTCTTGCCGTTACTAGTCCTTTCTTGCTTCAGCGGTATTGTGGGATGAAGCGGCCCGGACCAACCTTACACGTACGCTTACGTGAGACCGGTTCCACCGACTAACATGCACTAGTTGCATAAGGTGGCTGGCGGGTGTCTGTCTCTCCTACTTTAGTTGGAGCGGAATCGATGAACAGGGTCCTTATGAAGGGTAAATAGAGGTTGACAAATCACGTTGTGGCTTTAACGTAGGTAAGAAAACGTTCTTGCTAGAACCCTAATTCAGCCACGTAAAACTTGCAACAACAATTAGAGGACGTCTAACTTGTTTTTGCAGCAAGTGGTTTGTGATATGATATGGCCAAAGTTGTGATGAATGATGAATGATGTATATGTGATGTATGAGATGTTCATGCTATTGTAATAGGAATCACGACTTGCATGTCGATGAGTATGACAACCGGCAGGAGCCATAGGAGTTGTCTTTATTCTTTTATATGACCTACGTGTCATCAAGAAACGCCATGTAAATTACTTTACTTTATTGCTAAACGCGTTAGCCATAGTAGTAGAAGTAATAGTTGGCGAGCAACTTCATGGAGACACGATGATGGAGATCATGATGATGGAGATCATGGTGTCAAGCCGGTGACAAGATGATCATGGAGCCCCAAGATGGAGATCAAAGGAGCTATGTGATATTGGCCATATCATGTCACGTTTATTATTTGATTGCATGTGATGTTTATCATGTTTTGCATCTTGTTTACTTAGAACGACGGTAGTAAATAAGGTGATCCCTCATACTAATTTCAAGAAGTGTTCCCCCTAACTGTGCATCGTTGCGACAGTTCACTGTTTCAAAACACCACGTGATGATCGGGTGTTTTATTCAGACGTTCACGTACAACGGGTGTAAGACAGATTTACACATGCAAACACTTAGGTTGACTTGACGAGCCTAGCATGTACAGACATGGCCTCGGAACACGGAAGACCGAAAGGTCGAGCATGAGTCGTATAGAAGATACGATCAACATGAAGATGTTCACCGATGTTGACTAGTCCGTCTCACGTGATGATCGGACACGGTCTAGTTTAACTCGGATCATGTAATACTTAGATGACTAGAGGGATGTCTAATCTAAGTGGGAGTTCATTAATAATTTGATTAGTTGAACTTAATTATCATGAACTTAGTCTAAATATTTTACAATATGTCTTGTAGATTAAATGGCCAACGTAGTCCTCAACTTCAACGCGTTCCTAGAGAAAACCAAGCTGAAAGACGATGGCAGCAACTATACGGACTGGGTCCGGAACCTAAGGATCATCCTCATAGCTGCCAAGAAAGATTATGTCCTACAAGCACCGCTTGGTGATGCACCCGTTCTCCCTGCAGAACAAGATGTTATGAACGCTTGGCAGGCACGTTTCGATGACTACTCCCTCGTTCAGTGCGGCATGCTTTACAGCCTAGAGCCGGGGTTCCAAAAGCGTTTTGAGAGACATGGAGCATATGAGATGTTCGAAGAGCTGAAAATGGTTTTCCAAGCTCATGCCCGGGTCGAGAGATATGAAGTCTCCGACAAATTCTTCAGCTGTAAGATGGAGGAAAACAGTTCTGTCAGTGAGCACATACTCACTATGTCTGGGTTGCATAACCGCTTGACTCAGCTGGGAGGTAATCTCCCGGATGATGCGGTCATTGACAGAATCCTCCAGTCGCTTCCACCAAGCTACAAGAGCTTTGTGATGAACTTCAATATGCAGGGGATGGAAAAGACCATTCCTGAAGTATTTGCTATGCTGAAATCAGCAGAGGTAGAAGTCAGGAAGGAACATCAAGTGTTGATGGTCAATAAAACCACTAAGTTCAAGAAAGGCAAGGGTAAAAAGAACTTCAAGAAGGACGGCAAGGAGGTTGCCGTGCCCGGCAAGCAAGCTGCCGGGAAGAAGCCAAAGAATGGACCCAAGCCCGAGACTGAGTGCTTTTATTGCAAGGGAAGCGGTCACTGGAAGTGGAACTGCCCTAATTACTTAGCGGATAAGAAGGCCGGCAAAACAAAAGGTATATGTGATATACATGTAATTGATGTGTACCTTACTAGTGCCCGTAGTAGCTCCTGGGTATTTGATACCGGTGCAGTTGCTCACATTTGTAACTCAAAGCAAGGGCTGCGGAATAAGCGGAAACTGGCAAAGGACGAGGTGACGATGCGCGTCGGGAATGGTTCCAAGGTCAATGTGATCGCCGTCGGCACGCTACCTCTGCATCTCCCTTCGGGATTAGTTTTAAACCTTAATAATTGTTATTTAGTGCCAGCTTTGAGCATGAACATTGTATCAGGATCTCGTTTAATTCGAGATGGCTACTCTTTTAAATCTGAGAATAATGGTTGTTCCATTTTTATGAGAGATATGTTTTATGGTCATGCTCCTATGGTGAATGGTTTATTCTTTATAAATCTCGAACGTGATGCTACACATGTTCATAATGTGAGTGCCAAAAGAAGTAAGGTTGATAATGATAGTCCCACATACCTGTGGCACTGCCGCCTTGGTCACATAGGTGTCAAACGCATGAAGAAGCTCCATGCTGATGGACTTTTAGAGTCTCTTGATTATGAATCATTTGACACATGCGAACCATGCCTTATGGGTAAAATGACCAAGACTCCATTTTCAGGAACAATGGAGCGAGCAACCGACTTATTGGAAATCATACATACTGATGTGTGCGGTCCAATGAGTGTTGAGGCTCGCGGTGGCTATCGTTATGTTCTCACCCTCACTGATGATTTAAGTAGGTATGGGTATATCTACTTAATGAAACACAAGTCTGAAACCTTTGAAAAGTTCAAGGAATTTCAGAGTGAGGTTGAAAATCAACGTGACAGGAAAATCAAGTTTCTATGATCAGATCGTGGAGGAGAATACTTGAGTCACGAGTTTGGGGCACACTTAAGAAAATGTGGAATAGTTTCACAACTCACGCCGCCTGGAACACCTCAGCGTAATGGTGTGTCCGAACGTCGTAATCGCACTCTGTTAGATATGGTACGATCTATGATGTCTCTTACCGATTTACCGCTTTCTTTTTGGGGCTATGCTTTAGAGACTGCCGCATTCACTTTAAATAGGGCTCCGTCGAAATCCGTTGAGACGACACCGTATGAATTGTGGTTTGGGAAGAAACCTAAGCTGTCGTTTCTAAAAGTTTGGGGATGCGATGCTTATGTCAAGAAACTTCAACCTGAAAAGCTCGAACCCAAGTCGGAAAAATGCGTCTTCATAGGATACCCAAAAGAAACTATTGGGTACACCTTCTACCTCAGATCCGAAGGCAAGATCTTTGTTGCCAAGAATGGGTCCTTTCTGGAGAAAGAGTTTCTCTTGAAAGAAGTAAGTGGGAGGAAAGTAGAGCTTGATGAAGTATTACCTCTTGAACCGGAAAATGGCGCAACTCAAGAAAATGTTCCTGAGGTGCCTGCACCGACTAGAGAGGAAGTTAATGACAATGATCAAGATACTTCTGATCAAGCCCCTACTGAAATTCGAAGGTCCACAAGGACACGTTCCGCACCAGAGTGGTACGGCAACCCTGTCTTGGAAATTATGCTGTTAGACAACGGTGAACCTTTGAACTATGAAGAAGCGATGGCGGGCCCGGATTCCGACAAATGGCTGGAAGCCATGAAATCCGAGATAGGATCCATGTATGAAAACAAAGTATGGACTTTGACTGACTTGCCCGTTGAGCGGCGAGCCATAGAAAATAAATGGATCTTTAAGAAGAAGACAGACGCGGATGGTGATGTGACCATCTATAAAGCTCGGCTTGTCGCTAAGGGTTATCGACAAGTTCAAGGGGTTGACTACGATGAGACTTTCTCGCCGGTAGCGAAGCTGAAGTCCGTCCGAATCATGTTAGCAATTGCCGCATTCTATGATTACGAAATATGGCAAATGGACGTCAAAACGGCATTCCTTAATGGTTTCCTTAAGGAAGAATTGTATATGATACAGCCGGAAGGTTTTGTCGATCCTAAGAATGCTGACAAAGTGTGCAAGCTCCAACGCTCGATTTATGGGCTGGTGCAAGCATCTCGGAGTTGGAACATTCGCTTTGATGAGATGATCAAAGCGTTTGGGTTTACACAGACTTATGGAGAAGCCTACGTTTACAAGAAAGTGAGTGGGAGCTCTGTAGCATTTCTCATATTATATGTAGATGACATACTTTTGATGGGAAATGATATAGAACTCTTGGATAGCATCAAGGCCTACTTGAATAAAAGTTTTTCAATGAAGGACCTTGGAGAAGCTGCTTATATATTAGGCATCAAAATCTATAGAGATAGATCAAGACGCCTCATAGGTCTTTCACAAAGCACATACCTTGATAAGATATTGAAGAAGTTCAATATGGATCAATCCAAGAAGGGGTTCTTGCCTGTGTTACAAGGTGTGAAATTGAGCTCAGCTCAATGTCCGACCACGGCAGAAGATATAGAAGAGATGAGCGTCATCCCCTATGCCTCAGCCATAGGTTCTATTATGTATGCCATGCTGTGTACCAGACCTGATGTTAACCTTGCCGTCAGTTTGGTAGGAAGGTACCAAAGTAATCCCGGCAAGGAACACTGGACAGCGGTCAAGAATATCCTGAAGTACCTGAAAAGGACTAAGGAAATGTTTCTCGTTTATGGAGGTGACGAAGAGCTCGTCGTAAAGGGTTACGTCGACGCTAGCTTCGACACAGATCTGGATGACTCTAAGTCACAAACCGGATACGTGTATATTTTGAATGGTGGGGCAGTAAGCTGGTGCAGTTGCAAGCAAAGCGTTGTGGCAGGATCTACATGTGAAGCGGAGTACATGGCAGCCTCGGAGGCAGCACATGAAGCAATATGGGTGAAGGAGTTCATCACCGACCTAGGAGTCATACCCAATGCGTCGGGGCCGATCAAGCTCTTCTGTGATAACACTGGAGCTATTGCACTTGCCAAGGAGCCCAGGTTTCACAAGAAGACAAGGCACATCAAGCGTCGCTTCAACTCCATTCATGAAAATGTTCAAGATGGAGACATAGAGATTTGTAAAGTACATACGGACCTGAATATAGCAGATCCGTTGACTAAACCTCTCCCTAGAGCAAAACATGATCAACACCAGAATTCTATGGGTGTTCGATTCATCACAATGTAACTAGATTATTGACTCTAGTGCAAGTGGGAGACTGTTGGAAATATGCCCTAGAGGCAATAATAAAAGCATTATTATTATATTTCCTTGTTCATGATAATTGTCTTTATTCATGCTATAATTGTGTTATCCGGAAATCGTAATACATGTGTGAATAACAGACACCGACATGTCCCTAGTGAGCCTCTAGTTGACTAGCTCGTTGATCAACAGATAGTCATGGTTTCCTGACTATGGACACTGGATGTCATTGATAACGAGATCACATCATTGGGAGAATGATGTGATGGACAAGACCCAATCCTAAACATAGCACAAGATCGTATAGTTCGTTTGCTAGAGTTTTCCAATGTCGAGTATCTTTTCCTTAGACCATGAGATCGTGTAACTCCCGGATACCGTAGGAGTGCTTTGGGTATGCCAAACGTCACAACGTAACTGGGTGACTATAAAGGTAGACTACGGGTATCTCCGAAAGTGTCTGTTGGGTGACATGGATCAAGACTGGGATTTGTCACTCCGTATGACGGAGAGGTATCACTGGGCCCACTCGGTAATGCATCATCATAATGAGCTCAGAGTGACCAAGTGTCTGGTCACGGGATCATGCATTACGGTACGAGTAAAGTGACTTGCCGGTAATGAGATTGAACGAGGTATTGGGATACCGACGATCGAATCTCGGGCAAGTAACATATCGATAGACAAAGGGAATAGCGTACGGGATTGATTAAATCCTCGACATCGTGGTTCATCTGATGAGATCATCGTGGAGCATGTGGGAGCCAACATGGGTATCCAGATCCCGCTGTTGGTTATTGACCGGAGAGTCGTCTCGGTCATGTCTGCTTGTCTCCCGAACCCGTAGGGTCTACACACTTAAGGTTCGGTGACGCTAGGGTTATGAAGATATGTATATGCAGAAACCCGAATGTTGTTCGGAGTCCCGGATGAGATCCCGGACGTCACGAGGAGTTCCGGAATGGTCCGGAGGTAAAGAATTATATATAGGAAGTGCTATTTCGGGCATCGGGACAAGTTTCGGGGTTATCGGTATTGTACCGGGACCACCGGAAGGGTCTCGGGGGTCCACCGGGTGGGGCCACCTGTCCCGGGGGGCCACATGGGCTGTAGGGGGTGCGCCTTGGCCTAGATGGGCCAAGGGCACCAGCCCCTATAGGCCCATGCGCCTAGGGTTTCCACCATGGAAGAGTCCATGTGGTGGAAGGCACCCCTAGGTGCCTTGGGGGGGAGGGAAACCTCCCCTTGGCCGCCGCCCCCCCTAGTAGATGCCATCTACTAGGGCCGGCGCCCCCCTGGCACCCCTATATATAGTGGGGGGGAGAGGAGGGATTTTACACCAGCCCCTGGCGCCTCCACCTCCCCCCGTTACGTCTCTCCCTCGTAGTCTCGGCGAAGCCCTGCTGCTGTGACGCCCTGCATCCACCACCACGCCGTCGTGCTGCTGGATCTTCATCAACCTCTCCTTCCCCCTTGCTGGATCAAGAAGGAGGAGACGTCTCCCGTCCCGTACGTGTGTTGAACGCGGAGGTGCCGTCCGTTCGGCGCTGGTCATCGGTGATTTGGATCACGTCGAGTACGACTACATCATCACCGTTCTTTTGAACGCTTCCGCTCGTGATCTACAAAGGTATGTAGATGCATCCAATGACTCGTTGCTAGATGAACTCCTAGATGATCTTGGTGAAACGAGTAGGAAAATTTTTGTTTTCTGCAACGTTCCCCAACAGTGGCATCATGAGCTAGGTCTATGCGTAGTTCTTCTTGCGCGAGTAGAACACAATTTGTTGTGGGCGTAGATTTGTCAACTTTCTTGCCGTTACTAGTCCTTTCTTGCTTCAGCGGTATTGTGGGATGAAGCGGCCCGGACCAACCTTACACGTACGCTTACGTGAGACCGGTTCCACCGACTAACATGCACTAGTTGCATAAGGTGGCTGGCGGGTGTCTGTCTCTCCTACTTTAGTTGGAGCGGAATCGATGAACAGGGTCCTTATGAAGGGTAAATAGAAGTTGACAAATCACGTTGTGGCTTTAACGTAGGTAAGAAAACGTTCTTGCTAGAACCCTAATTCAGCCACGTAAAACATGCAACAACAATTAGAGGACGTCTAACTTGTTTTTGCAGCAAGTGGTTTGTGATATGATATGGCCAAAGTTGTGATGAATGATGAATGATCTATATGTGATGTATGAGATGTTCATGCTATTGTAATAGGATTCACGCCTTGCATGTCGATGAGTATGACAACCGGCAGGAGCCATAGGAGTTGTCTTTATTCTTTTATATGACCTGCGTGTCATCAAGAAACGCCATGTAAATTACTTTACTTTATTGCTAAACGCGTTAGCCATAGTAGTAGAAGTAATGGTTGGCGAGCAACTTCATGGAGACATGATGATGGAGATCATGATGATGGAGATCATGGTGTCAAGCCGGTGACAAGATGATCATGGAGCCCCAAGATGGAGATCAAAGGAGCTGTGTGATATTGGCCATATCATGTCACGTTTATTATTTGATTGCATGTGATGTTTATCATGTTTTGCATCTTGTTTACTTAGAACGACGGTAGTAAATAAGGTGATCCCTCATACTAATTTCAAGAAGTGTTCCCCCTAACTGTGCACCGTTGCGACAGTTCGCTGTTTCAAAACATCACGTGATGATCGGGTGTTTTATTCAGACGTTCACATACAACGGGTGTAAGACAGATTTACACATGCAAACACTTAGGTTGACTTGACGAGCCTAGCATGTACAGACATGGCCTCGGAACACAGAAGACCGAAAGGTCGAGCATGAGTCGTATAGAAGATACGATCAACATGAAGATGTTCACCGATGTTGACTAGTCCGTCTCACGTGATGATCGGACACGGTCTAGTTTAACTCGGATCATGTAATACTTAGATGACCAGAGGGATGTCTAATCTAAGTGGAGTTCACTAATAATTTGATTAGTTGAACTTAATTATCATGAACTTAGTCTAAAATCTTTGCAATATGTCTTGTAGATCAAATGGCCAACGTAGTCCTCAACTTCAACGCGTTCCTAGAGAAAACTAAGCTGAAAGACGATGGCAGCAACTATACGGACTGGGTCCGGAACCTGAGGATCATCCTCATAGCTGCCAAGAAAGATTATGTCCTACAAGCACCGCTTGGTGACGCACCCGTTCTCCCTGCGGAACAAGACGTTATGAACACTTGGCAGGCACGTTTCGATGACTACTCCCTCGTTCAGTGCGGCATGCTTTACAGCCTAGAGCCGGGGCTCCAAAAGCGTTTTGAGAGACATGGAGCATATGAGATGTTCGAAGAGCTGAAATGGTTTTCCAAGCTCATGCCCGGGTCGAGAGATATGAAGTCTCCGACAAATTCTTTAGCTGTAAGATGGAGGAAAACAGTTCTGTCAGTGAGCACATACTCACTATGTCTGGGTTGCATAACCGCTTGACTCAGCTGGGAGTTAATCTCCCGGATGATGCGGTCATTGACAGAATCCTCCAGTCGCTTCCACCAAGCTACAAGAGCTTTGTGATGAACTTCAATATGCAGGGGATGGAAAAGACCATTCCTGAAGTATTTGCTATGCTGAAATCAGCAGAGGTAGAAGTCAGAAAGGAACATCAAGTGTTGATGGTCAATAAAACCACTAAGTTCAAGAAAGGCAAGGGTAAAAAGAACTTCAAGAAGGACGGCAAGGAGGTTGCCGCGCCCGGCAAGCAAGCTGCTGGGAAGAAGCCAAAGAATGGACCCAAGCCCGAGACTGAGTGCTTTTATTGCAAGGGAAGCGGTCACTGGAAGCGGAACTGCCCTAAGTACTTAGCGGATAAGAAGGCCGGCAAAACAAAAGGTATATGTGATATACATGTGTACCTTACTAGTGCCCGTAGTAGCTCCTGGGTATTTGATACCGGTGCAGTTGCTCACATTTGTAACTCAAAGCAGGGGCTGCGGAATAAGCGGAAACTGGCAAAGGACGAGGTGACGATGCGCGTCGGGAATGGTTCCAAGGTCAATGTGATCGCCGTCGGCACGCTACCTCTGCATCTCCCTTCGGGATTAGTTTTAAACCTTAATAATTGTTATTTAGTGCCAGCTTTGAGCATGAACATTGTATCGGGATCTCGTTTAATTCGAGATGGCTACTCTTTTAAATCTGAGAATAATGGTTGTTCCATTTTTATGAGAGATATGTTTTATGGTCATGCTCCTATGGTGAATGGTTTATTCCTTATGAATCTCGAACGTGATGCTACACATATTCATAATGTGAGTACCAAAAGAAGTAAGGTTAATAATGATAGTCCCACATACCTGTGGCACTGCCGCCTTGGTCACATAGGTGTCAAACGCATGAAGAAGCTCCATGCTGATGGACTTTTAGAGTCTCTTGATTATGAATCATTTGACACATGCGAACCATGCCTTATGGGTAAAATGACCAAGACTCCGTTCTCAGGAACAATGGAGCGAGCAACCAACTTATTGGAAATCATACATACTGATGTGTGCGGTCCAATGAGTGTTGAGGCTCGCGGTGGCTATCGTTATGTTCTCACCCTCACTGATGATTTAAGTAGGTATGGGTATATCTACTTAATGAAACACAAGTCTGAAACCTTTGAAAAGTTCAAGGAATTTCAGAGTGAGGTTGAAAATCAACGTGACAGGAAAATCAAGTTTCTACGATCAGATCGTGGAGGAGAATACTTGAGTCACGAGTTTGGGGCACACTTAAGAAAATGTGGAATAGTTTCACAACTCACGCCGCCTGGAACACCTCAGCGTAATGGTGTGTCCGAACGTCGTAATCGCACTCTGTTAGATATGGTGCGATCTATGATGTCTCTTACCGATTTACCGCTTTCCTTCTGGGGCTATGCTTTAGAGACTGCCGCATTCACTTTAAATAGGGCTCCATCGAAATCCGTTAAGACGACACCGTATGAATTATGGTTTGGGAAGAAACCTAAGCTGTCGTTTCTAAAAGTTTGGGGATGCGATGCTTATGTCAAGAAACTTCAACCTGAAAAGCTCGAACCCAAATCGGAAAAATGCGTCTTCATAGGATACCCAAAAAAAACTGTTGGGTACACCTTCTACCACAGATCCGAAGGCAAGATCTTTGTTGCCAAGAATGGGTCCTTTCTGGAGAAAGAGTTTCTCTCGAAAGAAGTAAGTGGGAGGAAAGTAGAACTTGATGAAGTATTACCTCTTGAACCGGAAAATGGCGCAACTCAAGAAAATGTTCCTGAGGTGCCTGCACCGACTAGAGAGGAAGTTAATGATAATGATCAAGATACTTCTGATCAAGCTCCTACTGAAATTCGAAGGTCCACAAGGACACGTTCCGCACCAGAGTGGTACGGCAACCCTGTCTTGGAAATCATGTTGTTAGAAACGGTGAACCTTCGAACTATGAAGAAGCGATGGCGGGACCAGATTCCGACAAATGGCTAGAAGCCATGAAATCCGAGATAGGATCCATGTATGAAAACGAAGTATGGACTTTGACTGACTTGCCCGTAGAACGGCGAGCCATAGAAAATAAATGGATCTTTAAGAAGAAGACAGACGCGGATGGTAATGTGACCATCTATAAAGCTCGGCTTGTCGCTAAGGGTTATCGACAAGTTCAAGGGGTTGACTACGATGAGACTTTCTCACCGGTAGCGAAGCTGAAGTCCGTCCGAATCATGTTAGCAATTGCCGCATTTTATGATTATGAAATTTGGCAAATGGACGTCAAAACGGCATTCCTTAATGGTTTCCTTAAGGAAGAATTGTATATGATGCAGCCGGAAGGTTTTGTCAATCCTAAGAATGCTGACAAAGTGTGCAAGCTCCAACGCTCGATTTATGGGCTGGTGCAAGCATCTTGGAGTTGGAACATTCGCTTTGATGAGATGATCAAAGCGTTTGGGTTTACACAGACTTATGGAGAAGCCTGCGTTTACAAGAAAGTGAGTGGGAGCTCTGTAGCATTTCTCATATTATATGTAGATGACATACTTTTGATGGGAAATGATATAGAACTCTTGGACAGCATCAAGGCCTACTTGAATAAAAGTTTTTCAATGAAGGACCTTGGAGAAGCTGCTTATATATTAGGCATCAAAATCTATAGAGATAGATCAAGACGCCTCATAGGTCTTTCACAAAGCACATATCTTGATAAGATTTTGAAGAAGTTCAAAATGGATCAGTCCAAGAAAGGGTTCTTGCCTGTTTTGCAAGGTGTGAAATTGAGCTCAGCTCAATGTCCGACCACGGCAGCAGAGATAGAAGAGATGAGTGTCATCCCCTATGCCTCAGCCATAGGTTCTATTATGTATGCCATGCTGTGTACCAGACCTGATGTAAACCTTGCCGTAAGTTTGGTAGGTAGGTACCAAAGTAATCCCGGCAAGGAACACTGGACAGCGGTCAAGAATATCCTGAAGTACCTGAAAAGGACTAAGGAAATGTTTCTCGTTTATGGAGGTGACGAAGAGCTCGTCGTAAAGGGTTACATCGACGCTAGCTTCGACACAGATCTGGATGACTCTAAGTCACAAACCGGATACGTGTATATTTTGAATGGTGGGGCAGTAAGCTGGTGCAGTTGCAAGCAAAGCGTCGTGGCGGGATCTACATGTGAAGCGGAGTACATGGCAGCCTCGGAGGCATCACATGAAGCAATATGGGTGAAGGAGTTCATCACCGACCTAGGAGTCATACCCAATGCGTCGGGGCCGATCAAGCTCTTCTGTGACAACACTGGAGCTATTGCACTTGCCAAGGAGCCCAGGTTTCACAAGAAGACAAGGCACATCAAGCGTCGCTTCAACTCCATTCGTGAAAATGTTCAAGATGGAGACATAGATATTTGTAAAGTACATACGGACCTGAATATAGCAGATCCGTTGACTAAACCTCTCCCTAGAGCAAAACATGATCAACACCAGAATTCCATGGGTGTTCGATTCATCACAATGTAACTAGATTATTGACTCTAGTGCAAGTGGGAGACTGTTGGAAATATGCCCTAGAGGCAATAATAAAAGCATTATTATTATATTTCCTTGTTCATGATAATTGTCTTTATTCATGCTATAATTGTGTTATCCGGAAATCGTAATACATGTGTGAATAACAGACACCAACATGTCCCTAGTGAGCCTCTAGTTGACTAGCTCGTTGATCAACAGATAGTCATGTTTTCCTGACTATGGACACTGGATGTCATTGATAACGAGATCACATCATTGGGAGAATGATGTGATGGACAAGACCCAATCCTAAACATAGCACAAGATCGTATAGTTCGTTTGCTAGAGTTTTCCAATGTCAAAGTATCTTTTCCTTAGACCATGAGATCGTGTAACTCCCGGATACCGTAGGAGTGCTTTGGGTATGCCAAACGTCACAACGTAACTGGGTGACTATAAAGGTAGACTACGGGTATCTCCGAAAGTGTCTGTTGGGTGACATGGATCAAGACTGGGATTTGTCACTCCGTATGACGGAGAGGTATCACTGGGCCCACTCGGTAATGCATCATCATAATGAGCTCAGAGTGACCAAGTGTCTGGTCACGGGATCATGCATTACGGTACGAGTAAAGTGACTTGCCGGTAACGAGATTGAACGAGGTATTGGGATACCGACGATCGAATCTCGGGCAAGTAACATATCGATAGACAAAGGGAATAGCGTACGGGATTGATTAAATCCTCGACATCGTGGTTCATCCGATGTGATCATCGTGGAGCATGTGGGAGCCAACATGGGTATCCAGATCCCGCTGTTGGTTATTGACTGGAGAGTCGTCTCGGTCATGTCTGCTTGTCTCCCGAACCCGTAGGGTCTACACACTTAAGGTTCGGTGACGCTAGGGTTATGAAGATATGTATATGCAGAAACCCGAATGTTGTTCGGAGTCCCGGATGAGATCCCGGACGTCACGAGGAGTTCCGGAATGGTCCGGAGGTAAAGAATTATATATAGGAAGTGCTATTTCGGGCATCGGGACAAGTTTCGGGGTTATCGGTATTGTACCGGGACCACCGGAAGGGTCCCGGGGGTCCACCGGGTGGGGCCACCTGTCCCGGGGGGCCACATGGGCTGTAGGGGGTGCGCCTTGGCCTAGATGGGCCAAGGGCACCAGCCCCTATAGGCCCATGCGCCTAGGGTTTCCACCATGGAAGAGTCCATGTGGTGGAAGGCACCCCTAGGTGCCTTGGGGGGGAGGGAAACCTCCCCTTGGCCGCCGCCCCCCCTAGTAGATGCCATCTACTAGGGCCGGCGCCCCCCCTGGCACCCCTATATATAGTGGGGGGGAGAGGAGGGATTTTACACCAGACCCTGGCGCCTCCACCTCCCCCCCGTTACGTCTCTCCCTCGTAGTCTCGGCGAAGCCCTGCTGCTGTGACGCCCTGCATCCACCACCACGCCGTCGTGCTGCTGGATCTTCATCAACCTCTCCTTCCCACTTGCTGGATCAAGAAGGAGGAGACGTCTCCCGTCCCGTACGTGTGTTGAACGCGGAGGTGCCATCCGTTCGGCGCTGGTCATCGGTGATTTGGATCACGTCGAGTACGACTACATGATCACCGTTCTTTTGAACGCTTCCGTGCGCGATCTACAAAGGTATGTAGATGCATCTAATCACTCGTTGCTAGATGAACTCCTAGATGATCTTGGTGAAACGAGTAGGAAACTTTTTGTTTTCTGCAATGTTCCCCAACAGAATTGTCCATAACCGGGGACACGGCTAACCATGATTAGATTGTACACTCTGCAGAGGTTTGCACACTTTTCCCCACAAGACTCGATCGCCTCCGTTGGATTTCTCGCACTACATGGTGTTTGAGAAACGGATGACCGAGACACAGTCTTTCAGAAACGTTAACTCTCTACTCCGGGTAGACCATACCAAACCTACCAAACCCACTACCTGTTGATCTACCTCTTCAAGAGCTTCACGTAACTTACTCAACTATGCTAGAGCCCATAATAGCTTGTGGCTACACACGGAAGTTTCTAGCATGAATCATCTCAGTTCCCTTTGAGCCTGGGTGGCGGTCCATAGGAAGATCACACGGGTACCCCAGGATTTCCAAAAAAATACAGACAACACTGGGTTCCCCAGGTGCCTCAATCCACCCAGTTGTTTGATTAAGTTGCCACCTTAAGTTGAACCATTAATTAACAATATCACATCTGTCATGAATTTCACTCAAACCCAAACCACGTCTACGAGCATAGCATAGCAATATAAGCAATACGTAGAAGTAACTCCCAAGGGTTTGAATATAACCGGGCAATAGGTTCTACCTCAGCAACTACTTCCCAACCCACAATTTAATGACATCCTAATCATGCAATGTTTGAGGATTGGAACTAATGCATAAAAACTGGGTAATAATGGGATATGATTAAAGTGTTACTTGCCTTGCTGACGATCCGCGAATCCTAGAGACTCGTAGTAACACGCTTCGCACTCCGGGAATTCTATCGCAAGCAAACAATAACATACATAAGTAACAAGCAACGATGCACAAGCAAAACTCAAATAAGAGAGGTTGACCAGAAAGTTCAACTTAAGAACTCCGGTATGCAAAAATAATCAAATCAAATGAAGCAACAAAAGTTAAACGGCGAAAGAAAACCACTTCGTTTACTAATCTAAACTTAGGTCAAATTTTACAGTAGCAAAAACTTGTTTGAGTAGATTAACCGGAAAGAGGGTTTCGAGATGAAACTCCAGGCGCTTGAATCGCCTAATTCCGATAAACGAGCAAAAAGATAAACAGAAATTAAGATCGGATCAGAAATCACGATCAAAAAAATCACGGAATAAATCCGAGAAAAAGAAAAACGACGAACAGATTAACAAACGAACGTTCGTTATCTGGATCTAAACGAAGAACGCATTCCTTAAAATGAACGAACGAGCGAACGCTCGCTAAATAAATAAACTGGAGAAAACCGATCTATTTGAAAAAACGAAAACTAGGGTTTTGAAAAAAAATAAAACCGAACGGTTTTTTAAGAAAAACCGGTGGTCGGATCCGGCGAGGGCTTGGGCGGCGGGGCAGCGGCGGCGTGGGCGGCGGGCG
>NC_057794.1:521484432-521492493 GCF_018294505.1 Triticum aestivum
AAGGCGGCGGCGACGGAGTCTGGTTCAGACTCATCGCGCGCAAGAGGCGGCGGCGGCGGCTGGGCCGGCCTGGCTCGGCTGGGCCCTAGGCCCAGTCGGGCGCGAGATTTTTTTTATATATATAATACCGCCGACACAAGAAAAATCCTAGAAAAATAAATAAAAATCTAAAAATGCCAAAACAAATTTTTACCATCTAAATAAAATATTTAGGACGAGTTGAACATTTTCTTGGCCCTAAAATGCAATTTTGAAAACGTGCAATTTTTCTAATGCAAATAAAATCCGAATAAAACCAAATAAAATCCAATAAATGATTTTAATATTTTTCCTCCAATATTTCAATTATTTTGGAGAAGTCATATTATCTCCACTCATTTGATTTAATATGAAATATTTATCAGTGAGAAAAATTATTAAAATCAAAATCCTCGTTTCATTATTTGATAAAAATCAAATATGAAAACCGGAAAATCCCCAACTCTCTCCGTGGGTCCTTGAGTTGCTTAGGATTTCGAGGATTGCGGAATGGAAATGCAATAAATCATGATATGCATGGATGATCTATGTATAACATTCTGAATTGAAAATTTGGGATGTTACAAACCTACCCCCCTTAAGATGAATCTCGCCCTCGAGATTCGGGTTGGCTAGAAAATAGGTATGGGTGGGCCTTGCGGAGATCATCCTCTCGTTCCCAGGTGGCTTCATCCTCGGTATGGTGGCTCCACTGAACTTTGCAAAACTTGATAACCTTACCGCGGGTGACTCTGCTGGCAAACTCAAGAATCTTAACTGGCTTCTCCTCGTAAGTTAAATCACTGTCCAACTGAATCGCCCCCAAGGGTACTGTATCTCTTAATGGTATATCAGCCATCTTAGCATGACACTTCTTCAGCTGTGAAACATGGAACACATCATGGACTCCTGACAATCCCTCAGGTAACTCCAACTTGTAGGCAACTTGTCCCATCCGTTCCAAAATGTGATAGGGTCCTACAAATCTCGGGGCTAACTTTCCTTTAACTCCAAAACGTTTCACTCCTTGCAAGGGCGATACTCGCAGATATGCTCTATCTCCAATTTCGTAGGTTACCTCCTTGCGTTTTGAGTCTGCATAACTCTTCTGCCTGGACTGAGCAATCTTCAGTCGGTCTCGGATCAGTTTTACCTTCTCCTCAGATTCTTTAATCAAGTCTGGTCCAAACAACTGTCGGTCTCCTACCTCATCCCACATCAACGGTGTTCTGCACCTGCGTCCATACAGGGCTTCAAACGGTGCCATCTTCAAACTGGCTTGGTAGCTATTGTTGTATGAGAACTCTGCATATGGCAAATTGTCATCCCAACTAGATCCATAATCTAGCGCACAGGCTCTCAACACGTCCTACAAAATTTGATTGACTCTCTCAGTCTGTCCATCTGTCTGCGGGTGAAACGCTGTACTGAACTCCAATCTCGTTCCCAAAGTCTGGTGTAACTGATGCCAAAACTTTGAAGTAAACTGTGTTCCTCGTTCCGATACGATGGTCCTTGGAACTCCATGCAGACATACGATCCTAGACATATAGATATTGGCCAACTTTGCACTTGTATAGGTGGTTTTCACTGGGATGAAGTGAGCTACTTTGGTCAAACGATCAACTACTACCCATATGGAATCATATCCTGCTTTAGTCCTGGGTAATCCAGTGATAAAGTCCATGCCAAGTTTATCCCACTTCCATTCGGGTATCGGCATAGGCTGTAACATTCCTGCTGGCTTCTGATGTTCTGCCTTAACTCTCTGACATACATCACATACGGCTACATACTCGACAATATCCTTCTTCATACCAGTCCACCAGAAACGTTCCTTCAAATCCAAATACATCTTGGTGTTTCTGGGGTGTATCGAGTATGGTGAGTCATGCTCCTCTTGAAGTATTAACTTTCTGATCTCCTGATTATTGGGCACGTAAATTCGGTCCTCAAACCATAGGGTATCGTGCTCATCCTCACGAAAACCTTTGGCCTTTCCTTTGCCCATCTTCTCCTTTATCTCGGCAATCTCTTTATCATCTTTCTGAGCTTCCCGAATCTTGTCCAGCAATGTCGACTGAACCTCCATTGTGGCAATGAACCTTCTAGGTACAATCTCTAATCGAGGTTCCATGATGTCATTTGCTAATTCCTTCGGGAGTCCTTTACTTTCAAGGATATTAGCATAACTCTTCCGACTCAATGCGTCTGCTACGACATTGGCCTTTCCTGGATGATAGTGTAGCTTCATGTCATAATCCTTTATAAGCTCCAACCATCTCCTCTGCCTAAGGTTCAGCTCCTTCTGGGTGAAGATGTACTTCAAACTCTTGTGATCCGTGTACACATCACAATGGTTTCCAATAAGGTAATTTCTCCAAGTCTTCAACGCATGCACTATGGCTGCTAGCTCCAAATCATGCGTAGCATAATTCAACTCATGAGGATTTAGTTGTCGTGAGGCATACGAAACAACTCTTCCATCCTGCATAAGCACACGTCCAAGTCCTAAGCGAGAGGCGTCGCAATACACTTGGAACTCCTTATGTATATCTGGCAGTACTAGCACTTGGGCTGTAGTCAAACGTTTCTTCAACTCCTGGAAACTTTCTTTACAATCTTCTGTCCATTTAAACTTGGTATCCTTCTTCAACAGTTCAGTCATTGGTTTTGCAATCTTGGAAAAATTCTCAATGAATCTCCGATAGTATCCTGTGAGTCCAAGAAAACTGCGGATCTCGCTAACTGAGGTGGGTGCCAACCATTCAGCGACTGACTGAACCTTGCCGGGGTCTACTGCTATACCTTCTCCTGATATAACATGTCCAAGGAATCCGACTTCCTTCAGCCAAAACTCGCATTTGCTAAACTTAGCATACAACTGGTGTTCCCTGAGCTTCTCGAGAACTAAACGCAAATGCTCTTTGTGCTCCTCCTTGTTCTTCGAGTATACCATGATATCATCAATAAACACCACAACAAACTTGTCCAAATACTCCATGAACACCTTGTTCATCATGCTCATGAAATAGGCAGGGGCGTTAGTCAGTCCAAACGACATGACCATGTACTCATATAATCCATATCGCGTTGTGAACGCCATCTTTGGTATGTCCTTCTCTCGTATCTTCAACTGATGATACCCTGATCGTAAATCGATCTTTGAGAAAACTTTAGCTCCTTGCAACTGATCAAACAGATCATTGATCATCGGCAGTGGGTACTTGTTCTTTATCATCACTTCATTCAAGGCTCGATAATCAACAACCATCCTTAGGGATTTATCATTCTTCTCAACCAAAAGTACTGGGGCTCCCCAAGGTGATGAACTTCTTTGGATGTATCCTTTCTCCAATAACTCCTTGATCTGTTTCTTAATTTCCTCCAGATCATTCGCGGGCATCCGATAGGGTCTCTTGGATATTGGTCCTGTTCCTGGTAGCAACTCTATCAAAAACTCAATATCTCTGTCCGGTGGCATGCCTGGTAACTCCTCTGGGAAAACATCCGGGTAATCCTTTACTACTGGCACTTCCTCCTGAACAACTCCCGTAAGGGCATTCACTTGGCTCCTTTTAGGCACATGCCTAGACACATACTTAATCCTTTTTCCCTCCGGGGTGGTGAGATAAATCAACTTACTCACACAGTCAATGCTTCCTCCATACTTTGACATCCAGTCCATACCCAATATCACATCCAATCCTTGCGACTCCAAGATAATTAGGTCGAACAGAAACACATGTGTGCCAATGGTTAAGGGTATCTGGTCACACCATCGGCTAGCAATATTTTCTACTCCGGGTGAACTCACTAAAAGAGGGGTCCTAAGGGTTTGGGTTGGTAGTTTAAACTTATCCACAAATCCCCTTGATATGTATGAATGCGATGCACCAGTATCGAAAAGAACAAGAGCGGTAAATGACTTAACCAAAAACTTACCTATTACCGCGTCCGGCTGCTCTTCAACCTCCTCCACGTTAACGTGGTTCACTTGTGCTTTGTTGAATGGATTGGGCTTCTTCCCAGCGCTTCCATTTCCCATTCCTTCCTTCGGGGTAATCATTGGCATAGTGCCCTATCTTCCCGCACTTAAAACAGGTAACCTGACTTAAGTCTCTTTTGGCGGGAGTGGACGGGTTGGAGCGGTTCTGATTGTTGTTAGCTCCGTTCCCATTCCCATTCTTAGCACCACTGTGGTTATGTGATCCTCCTCCAGTGTGGTTGTGACCTCCATGGTTATGAACAAGTCCTCCCGAGTTCGGGGTTAGGCAAGGCTTCTGTTGAGCTCCTGAGTTATACTTCCCTTGTCCATACTTTCTCTTGCGGCTCTCAATCTGCTGCTGTTTTCGTTCAATCATAAGAGCCTTATCTACCAACTCCTGGTAGTTGTTGAAGGTTGCTACCATCAACTGCATGCTCATCTCATCATTCAGCCCTTCCATAAACTTCTCCTGCTTCGCGGCATCTGTGGCCACATCATCAGGGGCATAGCGTGATAACTTGCTAAACTCATCCACGTACTGAGCCATAGTACGGTTCCCCTGGCGTAGGTTGCGAAACTCCTGCTTCTTCATCTGCATAGCTTCAGTTGAGACATGGGTGGTGCGGAGAGCTTGCTGAAACTGGTCCCAAGTGACATTGGCTACAGGAAAAGTGGCTGTGTAATTCTCCCACCATGAGGCTGCTGGTCCATCCAATTGATGTGCGGCAAAGCGCACCCTCTCAGCATCTGTGCAACCTGCGGTGGTCAACTCCCTTCCAATACGGCGTAGCCAATCATCAACAACTATAGGCTCGGTGCTACTGGAAAACACCGGCGGCTGTAACCTTAGAAAATGGCCTAGGTTGTCCACTGGCGGTGGGTTGTTGTTGTTGCCCTGGTTCTGAACTAGCAATTACATCAAGGCATTCTGCTGCTGGATCAACTGGGTGAGCTCCAGCGGGAAGGCAAAACCGGTGTCACGTCTCGGAGGCATCTAATGGGTTTAGATGGAAGAGATTAGAATAGAAAAGGGGTCTAATGAGAAATCACTACCCATATGCACATGAGACAAACACAATCATTTCACTCAATCAATCAAGCAAGGGCATACAAACGGTCTAGAACTATCACAAAAGTGCTCACTACTACTATATACATGGGGGAAATACTACTAATAGTTGCTGGTCATCTAGAAATTTTGATCGGTGGAAGACTCCATGATGTCTGCTCCAGCTTCGTCTTCAAGGTCATCATCACTAGGGTCGGAGTCGGTGTCGTCGATGATGATGTAGTTGTCCGGGCAAGTGGAATCGTCGTCTTATACTCCCGGTGCTGGTCCTCCCATGAATACTCCGATCTTCTTGACTAGGTCGTCATTCTTCTCTAGTAGGGTCTTGATTTCCTCCTCACATCCATCGCGGGTAAACTTGAGTTTTTCCTCCAGCTCGATGATCCTAGTCTTCTCCTTCTTTAAGTCCATCATGTCCGCACACATCTAGTTCTCCTGACGTCGAATGTGCTGGTTTAACTCCTGGATGAAAGCTGCAATGGATCTATCCTTTTTAGTGCTGATTACTTCCCATTGCTCGTCTCAGCCCCACATATTTGGTAGATAGTGTCTTGAAGATCCCTGTGATACACTTCTCCAATGCGTCCCATGGTGATGTGAGCTGCCATACTCTTTCCTAAACTCCAGGTTGGTGCGTCGAAGGAAAATTCTATGGGTTTAGAGGTTGGCGAGAACGTCCTTCCTGGAACTTGTACTTGAATCATCCAGCGCTCTTCTTCTGGTAAAGTGGCGTTGTACGTCCCGGTGAAGCTTGGTATTCCAATGTTCAAGTACCTAGTGACTTCCTTCAGGTGACGTCCAAAAGGTGTATCTTCATCCGGTTGTGCAAACTTGTTCTTTATCTCCGCCATCCTAAAGAGTAGAAAATGGAGAGGAGTCAGAAATGAGTAGAGAAGAGTGACCTAGGGTTTATCTTAGTGGTCGTGTCCTACACTCAGCGTGTGCTCTGATACCATCTTGTAGCGACCCAACCTCAGATGGTCAAGTCTCTGTGCTTTAGTGTCATCCCTGGATCGGTAATGCTGACACACACAGTACTCGAGGATTTATAACAGAGTAGCAATCACACACTTATTACATCGAAAACTCTAAAAGAGAACTTATTACAATAATATGGCTTAAGGCCATCTAATGCGATAACAGCGGAAGGCTTGGAAGATAAAGTGAGTCCATCAACTCCAACGGCATAGCTGAGCTGCACGGCAATGACCTAACAAACCTTACTCCTCGTCTGAAAAGTCTACAACATATTACGTTGTAGCCCGAAAATGGGTCAGCACATGGAATATGCTGGCAATATTACATTGTAGAGCAGAAACAGAATAATGCTATCACTACATGCATATATGGCTAGTGGAAAGCTGTATGGTTATAGTTTTTGCGAAAAATCAATTTTTCCCTACAACAAAGGAATAGATTTTAATTTAACTATCATGCTGGTTGAAACATCATTGAGAATGTACCCCCAACTCAATCCCAATTAAAGTGATTAACAACCCAACAGTATTAAATAAACATGGTGAGATACATGTGGTAACCCAAGTACTAGATACTCAAGAATTGTCCATAACCGGGGACACGGCTAACCATGATTAGATTGTACACTCTGCAGAGGTTTGCGCACTTTTTCCCACAAGACTCGATCGCCTCCGTTGGATTTCTCGCACTACATGGTGTTTGAGAAACGGATGACCGAGGCACAGTCTTTCAGAAATGTTAACTCTCTACTCCGGGTAGACCATACCAAACCTACCAAACCCACTACCTACTGATCTACCTCTTCAAGAGCTTCACGTAACTTACTCAACTATGCTAGAGCCCATAATAGCTTGTGGCTGCACACGGAAGTTTCTAGCATGAATCATCTCAGTTCCCTTTGAGCCTGGGTGGCGGTCCATAGGAAGATCACACGGGTACCCCGGGATTTCCAAAAAAATACAGACAACACTGGGTTCCCCAGGTGCCTCAATCCACCCAGTTGTTTGATTAAGTTGCCACCTTAAGTTGAACCATTAATTAACAATCTCACATCTGTCATGAATTTCACTCAAACCCAAACCACGTCTACGAGCATAGCATAGCAATATAAGCAATACGTAGAAGTAACTCCCAAGGGTTTGAATATAACCGGGCAATAGGTTCTACCTCAGCAACTACTTCCCAACCCACAAGTTAATGACATCCTAATCATGCAATGTTTGAGGATTGGAACTAATGCATAAAAACTGGGTAATAATGGGATATGATCAAAGTGTTACTTGCCTTGCTGACGATCCGCGAATCCTAGAGACTCGTAGTAACACGCTTCGCACTCCGGGAATTCTATCGCAAGCAAACAATAACATACATAAGTAACAAGCAATGATGCACAAGCAAAACTCAAATAAGAGAGGTTGACCAGAAAGTTCAACTTAAGAACTCCGGTACGCAAAAAGAATCAAATCAAACGAAGCAACAAAAGTCAAACGGTGAAAGAAAACCACTTCGTTTACTAATCTAAACTTAGGTCAAATTTTACAGTAGCAAAAACTTGTTTGAGTTGATTAACTGGAAAGAGGGTCTCGAGACGAAACTCCAGGCGCTTGAATCGCCTGATTCCGATAAACGACCGAAAAGATAAACAGAAACTAAGATCGGATCAGAAATCGCGATCAGAAAAATCACGAAATAAATCCAAGAAAAAGAAAAATGACAAACAGATTAACGAACGAACGTTCGTTATCTGTATCTAAACGAAGAACGTGTTCGTTAAAACGAACGAGCGAGCGAACGCTCGCTAAATGAATAAACGAGAGAAAACCGATCTATTAAAAAACGAAAACTAGTGTTTTGAAAAAAAATCGAACGGCTTTTCAAGAAAAACTGGCGGTTGGATCCGGCGGCTACCTCCTGCGAGGGGCTCCGGCGAGGGCTTGGGCGGCGGGGCGGCGGGGTGTGGCGGTGGGCGGCGGAGGCGCGCTGCAGCGGCGACGGCGGGGCTCGGCGG